>NC_042306.1:15475365-15535365 GCF_901000725.2 Takifugu rubripes | reverse complement strand
CCAGCAGCCACACCCCCAAACAGACCAGCAGGCTGAGGCGGCGGCGCTCCAGCTGCGAGTTCTGAGCCTTGACGGCCCGGACGATGACCACGTAGCGGTCCACGCTGATGCAGGTGAGCAGAAGCATGCTGCTGAACAGGTTGACTTTGTAGACCGCCGCGATCAACTTGCACAGGCCGGAGCCAAACGTCCAACCGTGTAACGCCTCGGCCGCCCACAGGGGAAGCGTGATGAGGAAGAGCAGGTCAGCCACTGCCAGGTTCAGCAGGTAAACATCTGTCATGGTTTTCAGCCGCTGCTGGAAGTTCAGGTAGATCCACATCACGGCCAGGTTCCCCGCTCCACCCACCATGGCGATGATCCAAAAGAGCGGCGGCTGATAGCGGCGCCGGAAGGCCATCACCGACTCCTGGGTGCACATCAGGTCGGGGTAGTCGTAGTCGTCGTCGGTGGTGGGCGAAAAGCTCGCGAGGAACGAGTCCTGAGGAGAACAGACACGACTTTAGCTGGGTTCCCACATCTGAGCAAAGCCCGGCGAGCGACCACGAGCGATCACCTCTGTGGGGAACGCGGTCATGTTGCTGTCCATGGAGTCCTGAGGGCAGGTGCTCGAGGTTCAGGAACGCTGAGGAGGAGATGGTCTCTGGGGAGGTTCTGGGGCTCCACTTCAGCTGGCTCTATAAACACAGGTGGTTAACGCTTGCCTTCGCCACCAACATGAGGCAGGTGAGCAGAAACACCTTGTTTCTGAAGAGCAGAAATAAAACCAGAAGAAAAGAGAAGAAACAGCAGTTATGAAAGCAGACTCACGTTTCTGTCGGCTCGCGTCTGTCTGGCAGAGCACAGAGTGTTCAAAGGAGAAGTTTCACAGGAGGAGGAGCCTCGTGGGAGGAGGAGGAGCGCCGTGGGAGGAGGAGGAGCGCAGTGAGAGGAGGAGGAAAAGGAGCGTCGTGAGAGGAGGAGGAAGAGGAGCGTCGTGAGAGGAGGAAGAGGAGCGTCGTGAGAGGAAGAGGAGCGCCGTGAGAGGAAGAGGAGCACTGTGAGAGGAGGAGGAAAAGGAGCACCGTGAGAGGAGGAGGAGCGTCGTGAGAGGAGGAGGAGCGCTGTGAGAGGAGGAGGAAAAGGAGCACCGTGAGAGGAGGAGGAGCGTCGTGAGAGGAGGAGGAGCGCTGTGAGAGGAGGAAAAGGAGCACCGTGAGAGGAGGAGGAAGAGGAGCGTCGTGAGAGGAGGAGGAAGAGGAGCGTCGTGAGAGGAGGAAGAGGAGCGTCGTGAGAGGAAGAGGAGCGCCGTGAGAGGAGGAGGAAGAGGAGCGTTGTGATAGGAGGAGGAGGAGGAGGAAGAGGAGTTTCGTGAGAGGAGGAAGAGGAGCGTCGTGAGAGGAAGAGGAGCGCCGTGAGAGGAGGAGGAGGAGGAGCGTCATGAGAGGAGGAGGAAGAGGAGGAGGAAGAGGAGGAAGATCCATCAACTGCTCACATACAAAAACACCTCCATCTCTCACTGAGCTCATCAATTATTGATCTGTCGTCATCAATGACGCAGCTCAGCTCCTCCAGCAGCTGTTTGACACTAATAACAACAATAATAACAGTAGTAATAACGATAACTGCAGTAACAATAATGATAACAACAATAATAACAGTAGTAATAACGATAACTGCAGTAACAATAATGATAACAACAATAATAACAGCAGTAATAACGATAACTGCAGTAACAATAATGATAACAACAATAATAACAGCAGTAATAACGATAACTGCAGTAACAATAATGATAACAACAATAATAACAGCAGTAATAACGATAACTGCAGTAACAATAATGATAACAACAATAATAACAGCAGTAATAACGATAACTGCAGTAACAATAATGATAACAACAATAATAACAACAATAATAACAGTAGTAATAACGATAACTGCAGTAACAATAATGATAACAACAATAATAACAGCAGTAATAACGATAACTGCAGTAACAATAATGATAACAACAATAATAACAGCAGTAATAACGATAACTGCAGTAACAATAATGATAACAACAATAATAACAGCAGTAATAACGATAACTGCAGTAACAATAATGATAACAACAATAATAACAGCAGTAATAACGATAACTGCAGTAACAATAATGATAACAACAATAATAACAGTAGTAATAACGATAACTGCAGTAACAATAATGATAACAACAATAATAACAGCAGTAATAACGATAACTGCAGTAACAATAATGATAACGACGCAACAATGACACCAACAATACAACAACAACAACGATTCACAATAACGATAACAACAATAGTAACAACAATAATAACAGTAGTAATAACGATAACTGCAGTAACAATAATGATAACAACAATAATAACAACAATAATAACAGTAGTAATAACGATAACTGCAGTAACAATAATGATAACAACAATAATAACAGTAGTAATAACGATAACTGCAGTAACAATAATGATAACAACAATAATAACAGTAGTAATAACGATAACTGCAGTAACAATAATGATAACAACAATAATAACAGTAGTAATAACGATAACTGCAGTAACAATAATGATAACAACAATAATAACAGTAGTAATAACGATAACTGCAGTAACAATAATGATAACAACAATAATAACAGCAGTAATAACGATAACTGCAGTAACAATAATGATAACAACAATAATAACAGCAGTAATAACGATAACTGCAGTAACAATAATGATAACAACAATAATAACAGTAGTAATAACGATAACTGCAGTAACAATAATGATAACAACAATAATAACAGTCAGTAATAACGATAACTGCAGTACAATATGATAACAACAATAATAAGCAGTAAACGAACTGCAGTAACATAATGATAACGACGCAACAATGACACCAACAATACAACAACAATGATTCACAATAACGATAACAACAATAGTAACAACAATAATAACAGTAGTAATAACGATAACTGCAGTAACAATAATGATAACAACAATAGTAACAACAATAATAACAGTTGCTGTCATTATTTGTGGGGTAGTCTCAGTCTTCTAACTCTAGTTATAGCTGTTGTTATTACATCTAGGGGCCATCTAACAGCGTGGTTAGCAGCACGTCGGCGTTGCTGGATGACTGATCACACTGAACTCTTTCTCTTCCCCTGTGAGTGTGAGCCGATTATAACACCTCAGAAAGAGACGTTTGGCTCGGCAGCGGCGGATGTGTGAGACGGACGTCAGAGAAACCACATTGCGTGAGAGCGTCTGTGCTGCACGGAGGTGCACGACGAGCCGTGACCACACAGATGCGGGATTTACATTTCCTGTTGTTGGGGTTTCTTCCTCTTCAGTGGCACGCAGGCGCCCCAGCATGGCCCGTAAGCCCCGCCCATTCCTGATCATGGCAGACATTGGCCTTTATTGATTATTGACTCACATTGACAGCTTACTGTCAGCAGTTAGTTAGGAAGTGACATCACTTCTTTCACCACATCTTTATCACGTCTGACGTCTGACAGACAAACAAATGGGAGGAAAAGAGATCACTGGATCTTCAAGGCAACTTTCTAACTATAACAATTAAAACAACTGTGTTGCGTAATGAAGCTCTAGCAGGTGGCTCCACTCATTTCATACTGACTGAAAATAAAACATTTGGCGGTTGTGTGTTTGTTGATTTTCTACTGTGTCCTCAATACTCGTTTAAATTATTAGTTGATCATTTGCACTATGTCCTCATTCAGATGGCAGGTGCCCTAGTTAGTGCACTAGATAGGGTATGGGGGGGATTTCAGACCCCCTCTGACCTACAAAACCACCTGTTCCTGTCGCGGTAGCGGTTGCTCTGATCAACTGTATCACGAGCAGAGCTGGGGGCCCAACACCACCATTCTAGATACCAGTCCATTCTCTGAAGCTCTGAGAAGACCGTTAGGAACTTGTGCTTTAACGAGCTAAACGCTGACGTCATCACCTGAAACTGTTGCTGACAGGTATCCGCAGCTACGCTTGCTACAGTCATAGCAGGAATCTCTGACTAATCTCAGTCTCTCCATCATTCTTCTTCTCCCCAGACACTCAGACTCTGCAGTCCAACCCTAACCCTTTAGGACAACCAGTACCTGGTTTTAGAGATGGGGGATTCCTGTGGGGGTGGGAAGGAAGCAGCTGGTGGGGAATTCCTGGCTGTTCTCACCTCACAAAGGTGAGCTGGGAGGATAAGCAACACCATTATGGTTGCTAGGGTGGACAGAAATGGAGCCGACGTCCAGGAGGAGCTAAAGGAGCTGGACAGGAGGGACAGCTTGTAGCGCTGAGGGGGCATGAGGGGCGGGTAGTTAGGGTTATCCAAGTATACACATCCTACATGAGCATTTTATAAATGTACAGGTGGTTTATTTAAAAAAGAAACAGCATCAGGATAGCGAGTGCAGGTGTTGGGCACAGGAAGTGGTGACCATGAGGTTAGGGTTAGGGGTTAGGGGTTAGGGGTTAGGGGTTGGGGTTGGGGTTAGGGTTAGGGTTAGGGGTTAGGGTTAGGGGTTAGGGTTAGGGGTTAGGGTTAGGGTTAGGGTTAGGGGTTAGGGGTTAGGGTTAGGGTTAGGGGTTAGGGGTTGGGGTTGGGGTTGGGGTTAGGGTTAGGGGTTAGGGGTTGGGGTTGGGGTTAGGGTTAGGGGTTAGGGGTTAGGGGTTGGGGTTGGGGTTAGGGTTAGGGGTTAGGGTTAGGGTTAGGGTTAGGGTTAGGGGTTAGGGGTTAGGGTTAGGGTTAGGGGTTAGGGTTAGGGGTTAGGGGTTAGGGTTAGGGTTAGGGTTCGGGGTTAGGGGTTGGGGTTAGGGTTAGGGTTAGGGTTAGGGGTTGGGGTTAGGGTTAGGGTTAGGGGTTAGGGGTTAGGGTTAGGGTTAGGGTTAGGGGTTAGGGGTTAGGGGTTAGGGTTAGGGTTAGGGTTAGGGGTTAGGGTTAGGGTTAGGGGTTAGGGGTTAGGGTTAGGGTTAGGGTTATCGTTAGGGTTCGCGGTTAGGGATTTGTTTTCTCCTGGACCCGTAAGCAGGCAAAACGCAGTGGGAATAGTGTCCAACAACAACGTCTTTATTAAAGGGTCTGTTCAGAAATGTTCCTGGACTGCAGGGACAGCACGAACCCTAACCCAACATGAGTGTCCGGTCCTGCGTGTTCCTCCCTCCAGCAGGGTGGCGCCAGGTCCACCATGGAAGCACAGTGGCTCTCCAACCCCGGCAGCTTGGCCCTCTGTCCTTAAATCCATGGCTGATGGAGATATCCGACAGGTGCCTCCACCTGCAGCGCCAGCTGGAACCAATTACCGGCTCCTCCACGCCCCCTGGAGGAAACAGCAAGCAACACACGACCCGGACCCTGGACCCCAACAAGGGATAGGGTTGGAGGTTAGGTTAGGGCCTATCCCGAACCCTAGAGATGATGAGGAAGAGTCTGAGGGAGTGGCCTCCAGCAGGTTAGTTTAGAGTAGTGAGAGTCAAAGCACCAGTCGGGATCGTCTAAATAGTGTAAATAGACAGGGTTAGGGAGTGTGTGTGTGTGCGCGCGCGTGTGTGTGCGTGTGTCTGTGTGTGCGTGTGCGTGTGTGAGAGAGAGAGTGAGTGAGTGAGTGAGTGCGCGAGTGTGTGCGTGTGCGTGTGTGAGAGAGAGAGAGTGAGTGAGTGAGTGCGCGAGTGTGTGTGTGCGTGTGTGTGTGCGTGTGTGAGAGAGAGAGAGAGTGAGTGAGTGAGTGCGCGAGTGTGTGTGTGTGCGCGCGTGCGTGTGTGCGTGTGTGTGTGTGAGAGAGAGAGAGTGAGTGAGTGCGCGAGTGTCGGACTATTTTCCGGTCCACAGTGGAGAGCAGAAGGGGGCGGTATTGCACCTGTTGCTGAGGGGGGCGAGAAAATCCCCCGGACGTGACGTCCCAACACGTCACAAAAAACAAGGAAGTCGAGTTGCCGCAGACTCCTGTTAGCTTAGCTGTAGCAGGTAAGTGGGGGAAAAACTAATACTTTTAAATGTGCCCATTTAATTTGAGTTCTGCGCTTTTAAATATGTCGGGGATTTGTTGTGTTGTTTAATTCATAAACCTTTAAATGACAAAGTGGTCATGACATCAAACTCATTTCAGCAATTAATTGTGACATCCTTTATCTCAACCTCATTTTAACGCATAGTTCTTTTCATCACGTGTATTCCAGGTTATTTTATTAACCTTTCGAGTGTTTGAAGAATGTGAGAAACTGGAAATGATATTTTTAAACTTACCTCAAATACACGTAGCTGCTAAATTTGGATTTTAATTAGTAACAAAACTCTTTAAAGAACAACAACCAAAAAATAGTCTCTCGGCTAACTCTGGCGCATTTCCGGTTTTCAAATCAACTTATTATAAACATTCAGATTCTAATCGTGTCCATAATTAAAGATGGGCTTCAAATTTAAAAGCACATATAGTTTTTTGTGTTTGACTTAAATGCTGTTGTGCTGTTGTTGAACCATTATTTTTCTCCGTCTCTTTCAGTGAGTGATGTGGCGGAGATGTTGGCGGTGAAACACGGTTACCGTGACATCAGCCCTGTCACCCTGGAGGTGTTGGGCGGGGTCGTGAGCGCCAGCCTGTACTGTGGGGAGGTGGAAGGTCTGCCGGCTGGTCTCGTGGATTCTTTCCTGGCAGAGCTGTACCGCTGTAAAGTCTGTCAGTTCACGTGTAGCCCGAAGGCCTCCATCATCAGCCATCTGCAGCTCAGGCACCACCGCCCCGCCGCCGCCACCCTCTCATCCCCAGGCAGCAACTGCACTGATAAAGTGGGTGGAGCCAAGGACGGGGACACACCTGGAGGGGCAGTACCATATCAGCTGGATCTCAACGAGGAGGCGAAGCCGAGTGACGAGGACGAGGACTTCCTGCTTTATGACATGCTGGACAACATGAGCCCCCCCTCCTGTGACATCAGCAGCGAGGGGGGGCTGCAGGTTGCACACACTTGTGAGGTGACACACAGACCTCCTCACACGTATCTCACATCCTATGCATTTCTGTCTGATTTGGACAGAAATCCAACTGTTAATTAATTTAGCCTGTCCTGATTTCCAGACAGCGTTGATGGTATAAACAGGCCTGTAGGTGTCCGTATCCAGAGGCCGTCGTCTCGCTCCACTCTTGGTCGCTCCAGAGTGAAGTTCACATACTAATGAGATGTAAACAAACTCCATTCATTGGAGCAGGTTTTAGAAAACACTTATTTTTCACAGTACGTTATAATGGCCTGCTGCATCGTGGTGACGCCAGCAGGTCTTGAGCATCAGCTTGGTATTTCTGAAGACACCACCAGGAGGTGATGCTGATGCAGATGTTTTCATCAGGCAGCTGCTGGGACAGGCTAAAATCCAACTTTACTCAAAGGTCGAGCCAAAGTGGAAATGTCTCGTGACCTCCACTGGACAGAAGTAATGAGCCTCGAATAGTTCATCCTGAATTTTGTCTGCAGGTCAGCACTTTATTTGAGGAGCCGTCCATCTTCCCACTGAAAGAGGCCTCAGTCCACGTGTCTAGCAGCTCTGACCCCCCGCCCACGAAGGAAGACGTGGCCCAGTCTGCACACCTCAGGACTCTGGGCTTGTGCCGCATTTCATCGTCTAAAGCGTCTCCTCACTCCCCGGCCACCCCGACGGTCCCCCCACCTCCTGGCACGTCTCCTGGCCTGTCACAGCCCAGCAGCCTGGCGTGGAGCCGCGCCGCTGAGCGCCGAAGGAGGCCGAGGCTCCGCTGCTTCCTGTGTCCCCTGGTGCTGCCGTCCAGGCGGCTGCTGGACATACACGTGCGCTCGCACCAGGCGTCCGGCGGGTTCGGCTGTGTGCGCTGCAGCTGGAAGGCTGACAGCTGGGGGGAGATGGAGCCTCACTGGAGGAGCCACTTCGGGAGGAGGGAGCACAAGGAAGAAAAGAAGAAGAAGAAGAGGAGGAAGCAACAGGACAGGAGCGCAGCAGAGTCCAAGATCTCTGCCAAGCAGGTCAACAGCTCGGAGGTGCAGAAGGTCCACCAGCAAACACCTGACAGCTACACCCAGCATCACCATGACAACCACTCAGGTCAGAATAGCTTCAACTGCATGTTTCCATAAAGATCCTCAATACTAACCGTCAGGCTCCGCCCAGATGCCCTACAGCACCGTCTGATTGGACAAGAGGAGGCTGACAAGGCTGACAGGTAAACTGTCCTGTGGAGAAGTTCAGTTCCTCCCAATTATCCCACAGATTCTTCATCAGCACAAATATTTGATAAATGTGACACTTCAGCAGGACCAGACATCCCAGAATGAACCCGTGTTGTTTTCCAGTCGGAGCGGTCAGACTCGGAACAATTCACTGAAGAACATCTCAAAGAAGAAGAAGAAAGAGGAAGCCAGACATGTTGCGTTGGCGTGCTCTGTCTGTCACAGGTGACTACAGTACCCACAATCCTCCTGTCCACTGTGTTCTCAGCAGGAACACCTTGATTCTAGAGTGTAGGTGAATATGTGATGAGCCTCGCTGCTTCAGCGGAGCTGCGCTCGGGTGACGCGCTGCGCTCGGGTGACGCGCTGCGCTCGGGTGAGGCGCTGCGCTCGGGTGAGGCGCTGCGCTCGGGTGAGGCGCTGCGCTCGGGTGAGGCGCTGCGCTCGGGTGAGGCGCTGCGCTCGGGTGAGGCGCTGCGCTCGGGTGACGCGCTGCGCTCGGGTGACGCGCTGCGCTCGGGTGAGGCGCTGCGCTCGGGTGACGCGCTGCTCGGGTGACGCGCTGCTCGGGTGACGCGCTGCGCTCGGGTGACGCGCTGCTCGGGTGACGCGCTGCGCTCGGGTGAGGCGCTGCTCGGGTGACGCGCTGCGCTCGGGTGAGGCGCTGCGCTCGGGTGACGCGCTGCGCTCGGGTGACGCGCTGCGCTCGGGTGACGCGCTGCGCTCGGGTGAGGCGCTGCGCTCGGGTGACGCGCCTGCTCGGGTGACGCGCTGCTCGGGTGACGCGCTGCGCTCGGGTGACGCGCTGCTCGGGTGACGCGCTGCGCTCGGGTGAGGCGCTGCTCGGGTGACGCGCTGCGCTCGGGTGAGGCGCTGCGCTCGGGTGACGCGCTGCGCTCGGGTGACGCGCTGCGCTCGGGTGACGCGCTGCGCTCGGGTGACGCGCTGCGCTCGGGTGACGCGCTGCGCTCGGGTGACGCGCTGCGCTCAGGTGAGGCGCTGCGCTGGTGAACACTCGTCTGCCTGTTGGTCCTCACAGGAAGTTCTCCACCAAGCTGACTCTGCGACGTCACATGGGCATCCACCAAGGAGACAAGCCTTTCACCTGTCCTCACTGTCACTACAGCAGCCGGCTCAAGGCGTCACTGCTACAGCACCTGAGAACTCACACAGGTACACACACCTGCCCAAGCACACAGGTGGAACACGCCCTTATGCTGTGTAGTGACAGGCTGCTTGTGTGTTTCCAGGTGAAAAGCCATACAGGTGTCCTGAATGTCCATATGCCTCTATAGATCGCAGCTCTCTACTCCGACACTACAGAACCCACAGTCATGAGAAACCATACAGGTGTCAGCAGTGCAGCTACAGCAGGTGGCTCACACACATACACACACACACTCACACACACACGCACACACACACACACACACACACACACTCGCACACACACTCACTCACACACACACTCTCGCACACACTCACACACACAGGCACACACACACACCCTCTTGTGCTGGAGGCTGATGTCTCCACCCTGATTGAGTCTGAACTTTTCCATCACTCTTGTTTTCCTCAGTATCCAGAAGAAGAGTCTGGACCTTCACGCTCGCCGCCATCACACTGGTGAAGCGTTTCCATGCCAACAGTGCGACTACGCCAGCCCCGACCGCCAGCTGCTGCTGAGACATGTTCGCACACACCACGCTTCTTCCCAGCATGCAGCACTGTGACGGCGTGATGACCCTGGTTGGACAGTGATGTCACGAACTCTTGAGCTGAGACCAAACTGTCTTTTTAATGTCTCTGGACTCAAAGTTGACTCTGAACATGCACGTGCACGTAACCACAACCAGTCAAGATTTTTTGTAAATTTTCATTCGCCCTCAAAATTCTGACGTTAAACTCAGTCCTGAATTATTCTTTGTACATTAAAGACTCAAATAATGATCAGAATTATAATTAAAGTTACTAAGACTAATGATGTATAATGGAGGGATGGACATGGATGGGTGATGGACGGATGGACATGGATGGGTGATGGACGGATGGACATGGATGGGTGATGGAGGGATGGACATGGATGGGTGATGGACGGATGGACATGGATGGGTGATGGACGGATGGACATGGATGGGTGATGGACAGATGGACATGGATGGGTGATGGACGGATGGACATGGATGGGTGATGGACGGATGGACATGGATGGGTGATGGACAGATGGACATGGATGGGTGATGGACAGATGGACATGGATGGGTGATGGACGGATGGACATGGATGGGTGGACATGGATGGGTGATGGACGGATGGACATGGATGGGTGATGGACAGATGGACATGGATGGGTGATGGACGGATGGACATGGATGGGTGGACATGGATGGGTGATGGAGGGATGGACATGGATGGGTGATGGAGGGATGGACATGGATGGTGATGGAGGGATGGACATGGATGGTGATGGAGGGATGGACATGGATGGTGATGGATGGGTGATGGACGGATGGACATGGATGGGTGATGGAGGGATGGACATGGATGGGTGGTGGAGGGATGGACATGGATGGGTGATGGACGGATGGACATGGATGGGTGATGGAGGGATGGACATGGATGGGTGATGGAGGGATGGACATGGATGGGTGATGGAGGGATGGACATGGATGGGTGATGGACGGATGGACATGGATGGGTGATGGAGGGATGGACATGGATGGGTGATGGACGGATGGACATGGATGGGTGATGGAGGGATGGACATGGATGGTGATGGACGGATGGACATGGATGGGTGATGGAGGGATGGACATGGATGGGTGATGGAGGGATGGACATGGATGGGTGATGGAGGGATGGACATGGATGGGTGATGAACGGATGGACATGGATGGGTGATGGAGGGATGGACATGGATGGGTGATGGAGGGATGGACATGGATGGGTGATGGACGGATGGACATGGATGGTGATGGACGGATGGACATGGATGGTGATGGAGGGATGGACATGGATGGTGATGGATGGGTGATGGACGGATGGACATGGATGGGTGATGGAGGGATGGACATGGATGGGTGATGGAGGGATGGACATGGATGGGTGATGGAGGGATGGACATGGATGGTGATGGATGGGTGATGGACGGATGGACATGGATGGGTGATGGAGGGATGGACATGGATGGGTGATGGACGGATGGACATGGATGGGTGATGGACGGATGGACATGGATGGTGATGGATGGATGGACATGGATGGTGATGGAGGGATGGACATGGATGGTGATGGATGGATGGACATGGATGGGTGATGGAGGGATGGACATGGATGGTGATGGATGGATGGACATGGATGGTGATGGAGGGATGGACATGGATGGTGATGGATGGATGGACATGGATGGGTGATGGACGGATGGACATGGATGGTGATGGAGGGATGGACATGTATGGGTGATGGACAGATGGACATGGATGGGTGATGGACAGATGGACATGGATGGGTGATGGACGGATGGACGGATGGAAAGTCTTTCTACAAATGGATGGAAAATGTGTTTTTGTGGAGCCGGTCGATGGTGCTGCTCCAGTCCTCCAGGCCATGTCCCCCTGGAAGGCTAATCTAGCTTAGCACTTAGCACAGCGTCACATCGGTAACCTTGACAACCGAGCTTGGACGTTGGTTCCTGCTCAGACTAGTCTCAGTTCTTCTCTGCCCTTTGATCCTTTGTCCATTTCTGATCCTTTATTTAGGAGGGTTATTTGTCTCCCTGGGACGGACAGATGTGCAGCAGATGTGCAGCAGATGTGCAGCAGATGTGCAGCAGATGTGCAGCAGATGTGCAGAGAACTTACTGGGTTTATTGACTGAAACAAGCAGGATTTAATGAACAGACATAATGAGGCCACTCAGCTGTTAATCTACTAAAACGGCATCAATCAGGTCCCATCTGGACCAGAGGTGGATCAGTTCTCGCTGCTAATGGAGGTGGGCTCGATGGGCTGTGGGACAGGCTGCATTAAAGAGCCGGAGCAGCACCGTCTGACCCTCAGAGCCACCGGAGCAGCACCGTCTGACCCTCAGAACCACCGGAGCAGCACCGTCTGACCCTCAGAGCCTCCGGAGCAGCACCGTCTGACCCTCAGAACCACCGGAGCAGCACCGTCTGACCCTCTGAGCCACCGGAGCAGCACCGTCTGACCCTCAGAACCACCGGACCAGCACCGTCTGACCCTCAGAACCACCATGAGCCTCCACCAGTCCAGCAGGTCGCCTCTCTGCTCCGTGGGAGGAAACTGCACCTCCTTCCAGGATGAGGGTCTCACCAGAACAGCGGCGGTCCAGCAGCCCGATCACACCCCGACAGACCCCGCCCACCTGCCTGCTCACCTGTTCCCCACCGTGGACGTCCCTGACCATGCTCACTACATCATTGGCTCGGTCATCTTGCTCGTGGGCCTGACGGGCATGTCGGGAAACGCTCTCGTCATCTACGTCTTCTGCCGCAGCCGCACCCTGCGGTCGCCTAGCAACCTGCTGGTGGTGAACCTGGCAGCCGCCGACTTCCTGATGTCGCTGACGCAGTCCCCGGTGTTCTTCGTGGCCAGCCTGCACCGCCGCTGGTTGTTTGGAGAGCTGGCCTGTGAACTGTACGCCTTCTGCGGCGCGCTCTTTGGCATCGCCTCCATGATGACCCTCACCGCCATCGCCGTGGACCGCTGCCTGGCCATCACGCGGCCGCTGGCCCGGCTGGGCGGCATGAGTCCCGGGGGGGTGCTGGCGGTGCTGGCGGGCGTGTGGCTGTACTCGCTGTGCTGGAGTCTGCCGCCGTTCTTTGGGTGGAGTGCTTATGTCCCTGAGGGCCTCCAGACGTCCTGCAGCTGGGACTACATGAGCTTCACCGCTGCCGTGCGCTCCTACACCATCCTGCTCTTTGCTTTTGTCTTCTTTGTCCCGCTCGGTCTCATCGCCGGCTGCTACTTCGCCATCTTCCGGGCGGTGCGGCGTGCGGGTCAGGAGGTGGAGCGGCTGAACTGTGGACAGATGAACAAGGCGTATGAGCGTCTGCGCAGCGAGTGGCACTTAGCTAAGGTGGCTCTGGGAGTCATCCTGCTCTTCGTCGTGTCCTGGGCGCCATACTCCGCCGTGGCCCTGACCGCCACTGCGGGCTACGCCCACCTGCTGACCCCCTACATGAACTCCGTTCCTGCCGTCATCGCCAAGGCTTCAGCCATCCACAACCCCATCATCTACGCCATCACACACCCCAAGTATCGGGCTGCCATTGGCCGATGTGTCCCACTGCTGCGTCCTCTGCTGCGTCTCCAGGACAAGGACCTTCGCTCGTCCATCAGCTCTAGCAGCGCTTTGTCTGGACGGGTCACCGGTCCGAGCTCGCCGGGAGCCCGGCGCGGTGGACCGGTCCAGGCGTACGGCTGCAGGAGGAAGAACCCGATGTCTTCAGCGACTGAGGTCGAGTCCTGCTGGACGGAGAGGGAAACGAATGGGTCCGGACCGGTGGAACCATCAGGGGACCACGTCTCACCTGCAGGACAAGAGCTGCTGAAAGGGGACGTCCCCTCTGACGCCTGTGGCCGAGGGGACGTCCTCACCAGATCCGGTGTCCTGGACCAGTAAAGGTTCAGAGGTGAACCAGAAGAAGAATTTTACAGTGAATTGTTCCTCAAAGTTCTGGCTGGGGGCGGGGCTTACTGTTGTCATAGTTACGCATACTCTTGTGATCAGTACGTAGTTCTTCAGATGCGTTCTGTTTTCCCCTGATGAACTCATGAACACAGCGGTTAGAATGTAACTTTAAGAGTTGTGTTTGGCCTGAATTCAATAAATGTGTCTCCTTCATCTTCACCGACTCCTGTGGTCCGTCTGTGGTCCGTCTGTGGTCCGTCTGTGGTCCGTCTGTGGTCCGTCTGGTCCGTCTGTGGTCTGTCTGTGGCACTAGTGTCAATAAAGCTGCAGCGGATTGAATAATCTGTTAATCCCCCAGATTAGCACCATGTTGGGGGTGTTAGCAGTTAGCAGGTAATCCGTGGTCATGTCGGGCTGGAGGAACTCGTTGGTGCTCTCAGGTATGTTCCCATTAAATCCAGTTTCTGGGATGGACTTTAGTCCAGCTCAGAACTTCAGAAGCTTCTTCAGACCAAAGCAGCTGCTGCCTTCAGCCTTTGGCTGAGCGAGGACGTATTGATCAGTGGTTTGCGTGTTCTTCAGCACTTCTGGCTCTGCGTGTCTCAGCGTATGTGGAGGAGCTGGACGACAGGTCAGAACCTCGTGGTCGACCACTCTGGCTTGTTTCTGCTCAGATCAATAATCAGTGTCCTCTCTGAGCAGCTTCCTGGAGACCAGAGGAACCCAGGACGTCTGGCTCATCAAGGTGCGTCAAGCGCTGATGTCGTTGGTCATTTTAGTGATATAGTGGGGAGTGTCCCGTTGCCATGGTAACCGTGTCCCCTCGCAGTTTTACGCCCCCTGGTGTACCTTCTGTAAGCATCTGGACCCAGTTTGGCATCAGATCGGGTCGGAACTCAAAAGTCTTGGATCTCCGATCAATGTCGGCAAATCAGATGCCACCGTGAGCATGGGTGAGAGCAACTAATCAATCAGTAACCGATCCAAAAACTAATTAAACCAGTTTCCAAATTAAATATGAACAAATTTTCCAAATGTTTCTTTGGTTTTTATCTGCAGCTTTGGCCAAAGAGTTCCGGGTCAGAGGTTATCCGGCCATCCTCATGTAAGTCCTGTCCTGGGTCCTGGGTCCTGGGTCCTGGGTCCTGGGTCCTGGGTCCTGGGTCCTGGGTCCTGGGTCCTGGGTCCTGGGCCCTGTTTCAGTCCACATGATGTCAACTGAGCATTATCTTCTGCTCTCAGGTTTAAAAAAGGTGTGAAATATAATTATTCTGGACCCAGGACCAAAGATGGAATCATGGACTTTGCTATTCGAGTTGGAGGGTGAGTATTTTCACCAGGATGATGTCATCAGTGACGTCACTGCAGTGTGTTTGTGTCTCTTTCAGTCCGTCGGTTCGAGCTCTGAGCAGCGTTCAGCTCTTCCAGTCTGCCAGGAGCCGCCATGAGGTCATGTTCATGTATGTAGGAGCCACGTCACTCCTGAAGGTACACACACACACACACACACACACACACACACACACACACACACACACACACGCTGCCACCACTCATCTGTGTTGTGTGTTCTCAGGGGAACTACACAGCAGCAGCAGAGGAGCTCATCGTTCACACCTCCTTCTTCTCTGGAAGCAGAGAGGTTCTGCCCAAGGTGCCTCCTGCATCCTGCTCTGCTGAGCTCGTCAGACCTGATCTGCTCTGTGGGCAGCAGAGCGGAAGTTCTCCACCTTCTCACCATCCACTGTCTGTCTTCCAGGACGTGTCTCTTCCCTCCCTCCCGTCTGTGGTGGTTTTTAAAGATGGAACCTACTTCACCTTCAATGGTGAGAAATATTCTCACTGGCGGCCCCTGGTGGTCCCCGGTGGCCCCTGGTGGTCCCCGGTGGGCCCTGGTGGCCCCTGGTGGGCCCTGTTGGGCCCTGGTGGCCCTGGCGGCTGGAGCCAGTAAAGCTCACTAGCCAGTGTTATCAGTCTTTGTCTTTAAATGGGATTTTGAAGCCACGGTTCTGCCCTGGTGGGCCCTGTTGGGCCCTGGTGGGCCCTGTTGGGCCCTGGTGGCCAATGGTGGGCCCTGGTGGCCCCGGTGGGCCCTGGTGGCCCCTGGTGGGCCCTGTTGGGCCCTGGTGGCCAATGGTGGGCCCTGGTGGGCCCTGTTGGGCCCTGGTGGCCAATGGTGGGCCCTGGTGGCCCTGGTGGGCCCTGGTGGCCCTGGCGGCTGGAGCCAGTAAAGCTCACTAGCCAGTGTTATCAGTCAAACTGTCTTTAAATGGGATTTTGAAGCCACGGTTCTGCTCTTGACTGTGTTGTAGAGCAACAGGACGGGGAGCTGAAGGCCTGGATCAACAGAGAACGTTTCCCCACGTACTCCAAGATCGACAGCTACTCTCTGTACGCTATGGGGGAATCAGGTAATGTCTCTTCAGTCCCAGCTGATGGCTGATGTTTGGATGTCCTCAGCAGGTTTGACAGGCTGGTCCATGTTCCTGCAAGTGTCCTTGTGGTCAGAACTTGTACTGATTCTGGTAAACGGCAGAAGCATCTGACCCCTGACCTGCCTCCAGCTGGGATTCAGGCGTTTATGCTTGAGTTCACCTCTATCCAAAGCAGCAGGTTCCCGTTAACGCTGCCTCTGACCTGCAGGTAAACTGGTGGTGTTGGTGCTGCTGGAGGAGACAGGTGTCAGTGAGGCGAGTCTCAGGTAAGAGCGGCCCGTGAGGACGTCATTGTCCCGTGTGGATGCTGTGTGAGATGTTTGGCGTGTTACCTGCTCAGGTATAAACTCCTGTCTGAGAGCGTGGCGGCAGGTCACAGGGACGTCTACGGCAGGTCAGAGTCACCACAGAAGGAGAACGTTTGTGGAGTGAACAAATCCTGAAAGTGTTTGTCCACCTGTCCCTCAGACACTTCCTGTTTGGCTTCATGGAGGGGAACGACTACATCAATGGAATTGTGATGAGGTACGTCTGTGCTCCAGGAGGTCTCTTAGTCTGGTCCAGCTCCTTGCCCTGTCTACACAGAGACACGGGAGGTCTATGTGGACCAGCAGAGGTCCGTCTGTCTCTGCTGTGGACGTTCTCCCAGCCGTCCTGACTGGTTCTTAATGGTGGTGAATACTGCAGATGTTGGTGTTACTGTTTCAGTGAAGTCCCCGTTCCCTCCTTCGTCGTGGTGAATCTGGCGGTTGATGGATATTTCCTCCCATCGGTCACCGTGGAAACAGAACAGCACTTACTGGACTTCCTGAACGGGGTTCTGAATGGAAGCATTGAGGTAAGTTTGAGCATCGATTCACCTGGAAGTCGTTTCTCCAAATAAGATCCTTTGTACATTTGTTTCATTCCTTAGTGTCAGGGGGGGAACGGGGTGTTCCAGCGCGTGCGACGCCTGATTTACAACGGCCAGCTCACACTGACGGTAAGGCCAGTCGCCCCCCCCCCCAGAACCTCTGTCAGTAACCACATTCTCTCCACGTCTTCCAGCCCATCTTCACGCAGGCGCCACTGCTGGTCTGCTTCCTGCTCATGTTACCGGCGACCATTGCCAGCATCTTCTGCTACCTGTGCTGTAGAGCGCGGAGCATCGTGGCGGACGATGACCATGGCGCCGACAGCGCTGCGCCGCTGCCTCCGTCCCCGCAGCAGCCCAAAAAGATGGCCGACAAAAAGGCCGATTGACAATAAAGAGCAACAGGATGTAAAGATCTGTAAATCTCCAGTTACTCTCCATCCATCCATCCATCCATCCATCCATCCATCTATCTATCTATCTATCTATCTATCTATCTATCTATCTATCTATCTATCTATCTATCTATCTATCTATCTATCTATCTATCTATCTATCTATCTATCTATCTATCTATCATACAGAGGATGACTGTGATGGGGGACATTGGAGCAAATTACAAGTATTTAAAATATTGTAAGCAATATATAATCATCAGTAATTATTAAAATCACAGGAATGCGGTGTAGAGTAATTTAAAAACTCCGTTTACGCTTTAGTTTCTGCATTTATGTGCGAATAAAGAAATCGGTGGCCTTTTATTTTGAAAGTCGGAGCGGATGTAGCCCTGAGGCTGCTAGGCTAACAGCTACCCGCTAAACTAGCTCACCACCACCGCGTTGGGAGGCGGACACGCAGCCGAACTCTCATGTCGTTGCGGGACTGAATCTGTGGAAGCCCGTGCAGGCCGACTGTCTCCATGGCTACGGAAGAGTTGTACGAGGTGGGGCAAGCTAATGCTAACATGCTAGTGTCACGCTACCAGCGAAATACGGAGTTAACTTTCCAACTTTTCGAGCAAACAAGGTGCTGAACAGCATCAAAGCAAACTGCTTTCCAAAAGGAGTCGATTTGTGTCAGCAGTTTAAAGAATTATCTTCTCGATTATCTCCTAACAAGCTTCGGGTAGTTAGCTTCCGTGTCGACAACACTGCAGTGATGAGTTTCGAGTTTTGGGGCTAAAGTGAGTGTTTACGTGACTTTAGCCTCGGTTACGTTTCAAGTTCTGTGAATTCGGAGTGAAATTTGGACTCGACTTGAAGTTTCTGAGCTCGGGGTTCTGATTAACATTCAGATTAGGGCCGAACAGCGACCCACGCAGCTGCGGGAGCCTGAAAGGGTCCCGCAAAAGTTGTTCTTCCCGTGTAAAACTTAATCTTTTTTGCACAATCAAAAGAAAAACCTAGAATTATACGTCACAACGTTGGTTTAGGTGCAGAGTTGTGCTTCACGGGTCGGTTAGTGGTGTCTCAAGGCGGACACACAATGTTGCCAGGAACGTGTGTGAGTTCGATCTGTACAGGGGATCGAACAGCAGATCAACAAAGCTCACGTCTGGAGTGCCAATGAGGTCAAAGGTCACAGCATGGGACAGACAGGTGGTGCGTGGTGGAGAACCTGCCCGCCAACGTCTGATGATGCAACCGGACCTCTACTGCAGATCTGATTGGTCCTGATTCAGACATCTGAGCAGTAAAATGTGCAACTTTCCTCCTCCAGGTGGAAAAGATCTTGGATAAAAGGAAGAACAAGAAGGGGAAGTTGGAGTATCTAGTTCGGTGGAGGGGTTATGGGTCAGAGGGCGACACGTGGGAACCTGAAGGGAACCTGTCCACCTGCATGATCTACGTCCACGACTTCAACCGGCAGCATGCTGAGCACCAGAGGGAGAACCTGCTGCTGCGCTCCACCCGCAGGTCCCCCGGCCACCAGGCCCTCAGGCCGCCGTGCACGCTGCTGCTCGCCTCCACGGCCGGCGCCGACGTCAGGGGTTCTGAGCAGGTGGAGCCGGCCATGGGCCTGGCTCAGCCGGGCCTCACCACGCCCACCGGACCGGCCGCCCTGAGCGGCCAGCAGGCGGCGGACAGGGTCCCATGCTCCCTGATGCCCACGCCGCCGGGCGGCTCCGCACGCCGCAGCATGGACCTGTCCAAGATGGGCATCAAGATCCTGGTTCCCAGAAGTCCCATGAACAGCCGCCCAGACTCGGAGGAGTCTCCCAGTGAGGCCAGGGTGCAGGAGGCCCACCTGCTGCCCCCCGAGGTGGCTCTTCCAGAGAAGCCTGCAGGGGTCCAGCTGGGTCCTGGAGAGGAGAGGGCTCGGATGGGGAGCAGACCCCGCCTCCCTCACCCGTCGCCCTCCCCCGCCGCCACGGCCGCCGCCACCGCCGCCGCCGCTGCCTCGCGGCCCCTCGGTTGCCCAGGTGAGTTGCTGCGGTCATGTGACTGGGTGGTGTTGCCACCTGATTGATGATGTCACACATCTTCAGGACGCGTGGCTCCGTTCTCCCCCTCCCCCTAAAGCTCTTGTTGGCGCCTGCAGGTAACTCGGCTTCACTGGAGGCCGCCCCCTCCAACGGGACAAGCGCCATGCAGAGCACTGTTGCCGGGGCAACCGCTGCCACAACAAAACGTCGTTTGGAGGATCGCGGCGCGTTCGACAAGCGTCTGAGGTTCAGCGTTCGTCAGACGGAGAGCGCCTACCGCTACAGGGACATCGTGGTGAAGAAGCAGGATGGGTTCACCCACATCCTGCTGTCCACCAAGAGCTCGGAGAACAACACGCTCAACCCGGAGGTTAGGCCACACCCCTCGCACGTGGGACGTCCTGTTCCTGCAGGACTGTTGTCATAGTAACTGCCCTCTTTCCTTTCTGAGGTAATGAAAGAGATCCAGGGCGCCATGGCAACAGCAGCATCAGACGACAGCAAGCTCGTTCTACTGAGCGCCGTTGGCAGCGTCTTCTGCTGCGGCCTCGACTTCCTGTACTTCATCCGACGCCTGACGGACGACAGGAAGAAGGAGAGCATCAAAATGTCAGAGAGCATCAGGTGAGCGTTCCTGTGGGACCCCGGGAGGTCCGTGTGGTCGCCGGCGTGTGGCGGTCGCCAACGTGTCGCGGTTGCCGGCGTGTCGCGGTCGCCGGCGTGTCCCGGCCGTGTCCCGGTCGTTGTCGTGTCCCGGTCGCCAGCGTGTCCCGGCCGTGTCCCGGTCGTGTCCCGGTCGTCGCCGTGTCCCGGTCGTCGTCGTGTCCCGGTCGTCGCCGTGTCCCGGTCGTCGTCGTGTCCCGGTCGTCGCCGTGTCCCGGTCGTCGTTGTGTCCCGGTCGTCGTCGTGTCCCGGTCGTCGTCGTGTCCCGGTCGTCGTTGTGTCCCGGCCGTGTCCCGGTCGTCGCCGTGTCCCGGTCGTTGTCGTGTCCCGGTCGTTGTCGTGTCCCGGTCGTTGTCGTGTCCCGGTCGTCGTCGTGTCCCGGTCGTCGTCGTGTCCCGGTCGTCGTTGTGTCCCGGCCGTGTCCCGGTCGTCGCCGTGTCCCGGTCGTCGCCGTTTCCCGGTCGTCGCCGTGTCCCGGTCGTCGTCGTGTCCCGGTCGTCGTCGTGTCCCGGTCCCGGCCGTGTCCCATGATGCTGCTTCACGGTCGACCTGATCCGCCCGTCTTCTGTCTTCCAGAACCTTCATCAACACCTTCATCCAGTTCAAGAAGCCCATCGTGGCGGCGGTTAACGGACCGGCGCTGGGCCTGGGCGCCGCCATCCTGCCCCTCTGTGATATCGTGTGGGCCAATGAGAAGGCCTGGTTCCAGACGCCGTACATGGCCTACGGCCAGACGCCCGACGCCTGCTCCTCCGTCACCTTCCCCCGCATCATGGGCGTTGCCTCGGTCGGGCCTTTGCCGCCTGGGTTTCCAGAATCCCGGCACGGTTCTGTTGTAAGTGTTCCCTTCTGTTCCAGGCCAACGAGCTGCTGCTGAGCGGCAGGAAGCTGACGGCCCAGGAGGCGTGTTCCAAAGGTCTGGTGTCCCAGGTTCTCTGGCCGGGAACCTTCACGCAGGAAGTGACGCTCCGCATCAAAGAGCTGGCGGCGGTGGACACCACGGTCGGTCACACGGTCGGTTCTTTACGTGGCTGTGTTGGACTCAGCTGGCGCTGACAGACGCTGTCCCGCAGGTTCTGCAGGAGTCCAAAGCCCTGATGAGGGACACCAGCCGCGGCGCTCTGGAACAGGCCAACGAGCGCGAGTGTGAAGCCCTGAAGAGGGTTTGGGGCTCGTCGCAGGGAACCGACGCCATCCTGCAGTACCTGCAGCGCAAAACCGAGCTCTATTAGGACCTGGACCAGGAGCTGCTCACGGAACCACCAGGTTCTGGGCGGGGCCGGTGTCGCTAGGCCGGCTCAGTCGGAGCGGTTTCTGTCACGGCGCTGCTCCTCACCCTCGTTTGGGACGGGCCCAAATGATGTGTGCCTGTTTCTGCGGCTGTGCTGAGCAGAACCACAACAGAACCGAGAGAACCGGGCCCTGGGTCCATCGCAGCTCTCTTGATAAACTGGTTTCAGCCACAATTCAAACTTGAGCTTCAGAATTTTTGTCGCCAGCAAAAATTTAGAGCACAAAATGAAGACCCCTTTTCTCCAGGTGGTCCGGGTATCCATGGCAACGGCGGAACTCACCTGTGTTATCTGAATTCTTCCCCCACGATATCGGCTCATTTTAAAGCAAACCTTCCGACTCGCCCCCTCTAGCGCCACCCTCAGGACAAACTGCGTGTTGGAGAAATGTGACAGCAGAAAGGAGGCGGGGTCATGTGACCAGGGGGCGTGGTCAGCAGACAGGTTCAAGGGCTCCACGAAATACCAACAGATGAATCACGATTGAAAATTAAACTTTATTGCTGCTGTTAATTTATTTTATTTTAGGAACGCTTGGGATTTCTTTTCATTTTTTACTCTTAAGCTTTATAACAAAAAAAATCAGATAGGAAATAAATGTGGAAGAAAATTCTGTTTTTCTTTGGCTCCGTCCAGCAACACATGCAGGTGGGTGTGGTCACGGCGGGCAGCTGTCGTGAGCACCTGCAGCCAGGTAGAGCTGGTAGCTGTGGTCCTGGAACATCAGCAGGCTGTAGAAGTTCTCCCCCACTTTCAGGGCGCCGTGCTCGTCTCTCCCCCAACACACCGGACTGTCGGCGAAGCCGTGAACGGTCAGGGACGCCCAGGACGCCAGGCGGGGCTGCTCCAGGTGGCGTCTGCGGACAGGTAAGCACAGGTGACTGGGGGCTCCCGAGAAGACTCCCGGGACGGCTGCCGGCCTGGACCAGCTGACCTGATCTGCTGGATGAGTCTGTGGATGTCGTGAGGGAGCAGCAGGCCACAGACGGAGACGCTCAGAGCGCAACTCGCCGCCGTCTTCGGCTCGGGACAAGCAAGCGAGGACAGGAAGCTGTGTGACGGCGTCTGGCTGGAAGAGAGGGGAAGTCAGGAGGGCTCTGCTGACGGCGGCATGGGTCGGTCCTCCTCACCAGCTGATGGCGGCATCCACGGCGCCCAGCCACTCCAGGACGCTGTGAGAGTCACGTGGCTGCAGGTCAGAGGTCAGGAGGGTGGGGCAGGACAGATCCGTGAGGGTGCGACTGCTGACCGCAGGTCTGTGCTCGCTCCAATCGTAGCGAGACAGGAGAGCCTGCAGAGAGGCCCCGCCCCCTACCCAAACGAGAAAGAAGGCTTTGAAACGAAGGCGTCAGGCGCTAATTTCTCTCCAGCTGTCTGATGGAGCGACCTGGGTGGTGTGAGAGCAGGAAGTCGGCCTTCATCTGGAGACGCGACCGCAGGCCTGTGTGGAGTCTCTGGTAGCCCCGCCCCCCAGGAGCCATGCTGCCGTCGCACAGATCTACAGACACCACTGTGACACCACAGACGCCGCTCAGTACTGTGCACAGCTGCATGTGAAGGCATTACATCACAGGAAAGATCAAACAATCTCCGGATGATGTCATTGTTCACCAAATCTGCTCTTTGTTCTGTGGTTGAATCTGGAAGGTTTGCCCTCAACTCCCAACACCTCGAAGGAGTCCTTATCCAGAGAGAGCACCAGGTGGCCTGCAGACAGACAGGCAGGCAGACAGACAGGCCGGAGGTCATGTGACTGTTCCTCAGTACCTGTGATGAGCTGATGTCTCACCATCTGGCATCAGAGCAACACAGTTGTCCTCGTCGATCCTGGTCCTGTAAGAGAGGCCGTACACGCTTCCTGGCAGAGAGACAGACGGGCAGGGAGACAGACAGGCAGGCAGGCAGGCAGAGAGACAGACAGGCAGGGAGACAGACGGGCAGGCAGAGAGACAGACAGGCAGGGAGACAGACGGACAGGGAGACAGACAGGCAGAGAGACAGGGAGACAGACAGGCAGGGAGACAGACAGGCAGGCAGGCAGAGAGACAGACAGGCAGGGAGACAGACGGGCAGGGAGACAGACAGGCAGGCAGGGAGAGAGACAGACAGGCAGGGAGACAGACAGGCAGGCAGGGAGAGAGACAGGCAGGGAGACAGAGAGACAGGTTAATGATGAACTGGTACATTAGCACATGCACAGGTCAACAGGGTATATACAACAACAACAACAACAACGTGTCTCAGGGTTTGTGTATATTGTGTCAGGAGTCAACCACTGTAGTGAGGGGGGTGTGTGTGTGTCTCAGGTGTGTGTGTGTCAGGTGTGTGTGTGTGTGTGTGTACAGACATTACCCTGGAACACAGCAGACTGCAAAAAGTCCCTGTCCAACAGTTCATATATGGGCAGATTCCTGATCAGGTAGAAACTGCTGAAACCGTTTAATACACCGTCCAGGTGAGAGGGGGCGGAGCTACACTCGGGTAGTAACAGAGACACCTGTACAGGTAACGGTGGAACATCAGTTAGTCGGGATTCAGACTCTGAATTTCAGTAACAAGGACATCAACGTCCCGTCACGAATCATGTCTAATTGGATCTGATCGCTTTTATTTTGATCTATTGCCGACTCGTGATCCCCCATGCTAGCCGGCTACACTTAGCATCCAGACTGCTAACAAGCTACTAATGCTACCTTGTAGTTGAAGTGCAGCTGCTCCACCTGTGTCGTGACTCGGTTCTTCTCGTGGAGAAAAGTGGAGCTGTCACAGACCAGGACGGACCGCGGGGGGCGGCTCACCGACACCATCACCGACGCCTTTCAACATTAACGCTAAATCGTTGCTTTCTTCTCTCCAACCGACAGAAACGCGGGTAGTTTCGTTGGTCTTCTCGCTCTCCGTAGTCACGTGGTAAAGCCCGGAAGTCAGGGAACACGCTGCAGTTGAGGATATTGGGGTGCGTTGATCTACAACGAATTTGACCCTCTTTCGATCCAGTCCAGATCCAGCTGTTGGTCCCAGGTGTGGCAACATGTCGGTGATCGCTTCCGTCCCTGGACAGTTTGATGACGCAGAGGAGGACAGGTGAGGACAGATCGATCGATCGAGACCGTAAACATGACGTGAGAGTTGGCTTTAACACTGTTGTGTTGCCCTGAATGATTATGATCGGTAGTTTAAAGGGATAAAGACATGAAAACTCGCTTTGCTTAGATTAGACAGCGAAGCATGTTGTACTGCATCCAGCCACCAGGGGAGCTCCTGTCATCGGCCGTGTCTGTCTGTGTCTGTAGTAGCCAGTCCCAGTTGTCAGGTGTGGAGCATCGGATGACTGATGCCACCTTGGAGCCTCCCCCTGAGCTGGAGTATGAGGAGGAGGAGGAGGAGGAGGAGGAGGATGAAGATTGGGCCTGGAGCTCTGCAGGAGCAAACCTGGCGAGGCGATATAACGGGAGCAGCCAGGTGAGGCTCGCGGGTCAGCCCAGTCCTTCCTTTCTGAGTGTGCAGGCAGCTGAACCTTTGTCCCGGTCCAGTCCAACAGGCAAGCCTGGTCCAGTAAGGCTGCGGTGTCACACCTGTCCGACAAAGCTCTGAGCAGATACGAGCACAAGATCAACCTGGGTAAGGAGCGGTGAGGTGTTCCGCCTGTACACCTGTAACGACCTCATCCCTGATGCTGTGGGTCACCTTGAGACTCTGCTGTCTCCAGACCAGCTGAATTACGCCGACTCGGTGATCAACAGAGTGACGAGCATGCAGAGGCAGAAGGACGCCCACATGTAGGTGTGAGCCGCTCCCGCCGCTCACCTGCCTCGCCCGCCGCTCACCTTCTGCCTGGCTCCCGTTACAGGTGCAGAGTGAAGGACAAATCGGATCGTGCCACGGTCGAACAGGTGACGAAGAGGAAGGGGTGCGTCTGAGCGCGTCCGTCTTCATCACCGCTGTCTCCTCCTGCAGGTCTTGGATCCTCGAACGCGAATGATCCTCTTCAAGATGCTGAGTCGAGGAATCATCAGTGAAATCGACGGCTGCATCAGCACAGGGAAAGAGGTGTGCATCACACAGCGCTGACCCGTCCTGACGAGCAGCCTCAGACAGCACAGACACAGGTGTGCCTCTGTTACACAGGCCAATGTCTACCACGCTAGCACAGCAACGGGGGAGAGCAGAGCCATCAAGATCTACAAGACCTCCATCCTGCTGTTCAAGGACCGCGACAAATACGTCAGTGGGGAGTTCAGGTGAGTCACAACAGGACGGCTCAGGTGAATCACATCAGGTCAAACAGGACGGCTCAGGTGAGTCACAACAGGTCAAACACGACGGCTCAGGTGAGTCACAACAGGTCAAACACGACGGCTCAGGTGAGTCACAACAGGTCAAACAGGACGGCTCAGGTGAATCACATCAGGTCAAACACGACAGCTCAGGTGAGTCACAACAGGACGGCTCAGGTGAATCACAACAGACCCCGACAGGACTCGGAGTTTATGGGCTGCCAGGCTCCATCAGCTGTTGGAGGTCGGTACCAACATCACTGCTCCTCCGCAGGTTCCGTCATGGCTACTGTAAAGGGAACCCCAGGAAGATGGTGAGGACCTGGGCAGAGAAGGAGATGAGGAACCTCATCAGGTCAGAGCCCTGCAGGGGACACGGTGACCCTGGTGACCCTGCTCAGCCCCTGACTGTGTGTGTGTGTGTGTGTGTGTGTGTAGGCTACAGACGGCAGGGATCCCGAGTCCAGAACCTCTCCTACTCAGAAGTCACGTTCTGCTGATGAGCTTTATTGGCAAAGAGAAAATGTAAGAATCCATCAGAGTGTCTGATGGTTCTGTGTGGTGTTGATGGTCAGTTCCTGCTGTTGTCTGATGGTTCTGTGTGGTGTTGATGGTCAGTTCCTGCTGTTGTCTGATGGTTCTGTGTGGTGTTGATGGTCAGTTCCTGCTGTTGTCTGATGGTTCTGTGTGGTGTTGATGGTCAGTTCCTGCTGTTGTCTGATGGTTCTGTGTGGTGTTGATGGTCAGTTCCTGTTGTCTGATGGTTCTGTGTGGTGTTGATGGTCAGACCTGCTCCTCTGCTGAAGAACGCGCTGCTGTCGGAGGCTAAAGCTCGCGAGCTCTACCTGCAGCTTCTGCAGAACATGAGGAGAATGTTCCAGGAGGCTCGACTGGTCCATGCTGACCTCAGTGAATTCAACATGCTGTGAGGCAGCGCACACACACACACACACACACACACACACGCACGCACACCACACACACGCACACGCACACACACACACACACACGCACAGAACCTCACTCAGACTGTGTGCGTGCGGCTGCAGGTATCACGATGGAGACGCTTACATCATCGACGTGTCCCAGGCGGTGGAGCATGACCACCCTCAGGCTCTGGAGTTCCTCAGGAAGGACTGCACCAACGTCAACGGTGACGAGCTCTCTGATTGGCTGTTACACGTGCACGTCCGTGTGTGTAGCGACACGGTCTCACATGTCTGTCTGTACTGTCCTGGAGTATTTCCACATCTGTGATTTATGTTGTGATGTTGCTGACTGAGCGGATCGGTCAAGGTTCCTGGTGGAGAACACGAAGGTACCTGGAACCTTTGGTCAAAGATGGTCTTGAGTGCTGAACTCTTGATGTATTTCCCAGAGTTCTTTGTGAAACACGGGGTGGCAGTGATGACAGTCAGAGAGCTGTTTGACTTCATCACGGACCCGTCCATCAACCAGAACAACATGGACCAGTACCTGGAGAAGGTAAGTCCACCTCTCCCCTGCGTCACTACAAGCTGGGCGAGCACACTACAGGTTTGTGATCGCTTGTCCAGGCGATGGTCATCGCGTCGGAGCGGACGTCAGAGCAGCGTTCCAATCAGGACCGCGTGGACGAGGAGGTGATCAGAAGGTTCTCCAGACAGGAGCCGATCATTGTCTGAGAGCTCCCCTCACCTGCTCCCTCCCCACAGGTGTTTAAGAAGGCCTACATCCCCCGAACCCTGACCGAGGTCAGCCACTATGAGCGAGACGTTGACGTGATGAAGGAGCCGTCGGCCGTCGGCGAACACAGCGATAGCGTAAGAACCCCAGAGGAGCCACAATGTTCTCAGTCCTCTGATTCAGATGTAGACGGAACCCAAATAACGACGACTTTCCCCAGATTCTGTATCAAACTCTGACTGGGATGAAAAAGGACCTGTCTGGAGTTCAGAAGGTAGGACAGCTCATCTCACACAGCTTTGCTTCTTCTCCAGTAGCTCATTGAGGTAGAGGGCTTTAGTGCCCTCAGGACGCCCCAGAACAGTGCTGCTCCACACGAGACTAACCGGAGAGCGCCCCCTGGCGGCTGCACGCAGTACCGCCCAGTCTTTGTCTTCAGGCTTCTGGTCTGGCTACCAGGAACCTCCTGTTCTGGCACTGAACAGGCTTCTGAATGTTCAGGTTCCTGCTCTACTGGAGAATGACAATTCTTCATCTTCAACGGAAGAGGAGGAGGAGGAGGAGCAGGAGGACGGAGATGGTCAAGACAAGCAGACGGAGGAGGAGCAGCAGGAGGACGGAGATGGTCAAGACAAGCAGACGGAGGAGTCGTCCATTAACAGAAAGGTCTGGATGTCTTTAATTGCTAAAACGCTTCCAATCCTGAGAAGGTGGTCATGGCTCTGACATCAGGAGGTGGAGCGGAATGTTCTGCTAATGCTGGGAGCAGCAGAACCTCCGACAGAACCTCCGACAGAACCTCTGAGCTCAGAATGATTGTAACTTCTTTCACCTGCGTCTGATGTCAGGAACAAAAGAAGTTGGTGAAAGAGGCGCAGAGAGAACGAAGAAGAACCAAAGTGCCAAAACACGTGAAGAAGAGGAAGGAGAAGACTTCCAAAATGAAGAAAGGCAAATGATTACTTCCTGTGGTTGTGGCATGTCTGTTACCATGGCAACCGGACGTCACACAGCTTCCTGTGAAGGTTCTACATCGACGGCAGCGGGTGGAGGTGAACTCACCTGTGCATCAGCAGGAACGAGACAATAAAGCATCACCTGTCTACACCGACCTCCGCTCAACAGCTGAACTGTGTGTGTGTGTGTGGGGGGGTGGGGGGGGGGGGGGGGGGTTCAGGTCAAAGGTCAGGGGTTAGTTAGGACGCTCAGGAGCTGGTGAATTATATCTATGAAGGGCCTCAAAGTACAAGAATGTGTGGGTTCTGTGTGTGTGTTTTATCTCTGTGTGTGTTTTATCTCTGTGTGTGTGTGTGTGTGTGTGTGTTAAGAAATCACTGCGGTTCAGCAGAAATAAAGAATGAAACAAAGATTATTTCTCCTGTCTGATATGAGTCGATATGGCTGTACCAGCCCCCCCCCACACACATTTATACTCTTCTAGACCCCCCCACCAGCCCCTCACCTGGACCACCACGACCCCCCCGGCACTGACACACAGAAGAGCCCCGCCTGGTCCTCACTTCTGCTGTTAGTCTTTCATCCACACACACCTGCTCACACAGACCAAAATGTTGCTCCTGATCATGAAAGAAAACCCCCCAAGGACATTTCTTTCCAGAAGGATGCTGGAGCAGAAGATCCTGACCATCTGTGGCCCAGAGGGACCTTTGACCTCAGGCGTCTCCTCTAATTAGCATCAACGGGGACTTGAACCTGCTGCATCAGTTGGGCCTTAAATTTACTTTTGGTTGATTACAACTTTTGTCCTTTTAGGGAACATTGGGTTTTCTTTCATTATCTGAGAGTTTGTGAGTAAAATTCTGGCTCACAGTCCCAAACTAATGGGTCCAAAGACCAGCGCAGGGCTGTGGAGAGGAGGAGGAGCAGGAGGAGGAGGAGGGTGATGAAGAGGAGGAGGAGGACGAAGAGCTGCGTCTACAACAGCTCTGAGGAGGAGGAGGAGGAGGAGGGTGATGAAGAGGAGGAGGAGGAGGACGACAGAGAGCTGTGGAGAGGACCACAGCTCTGAGGAGGAGGAAGAGCTGCGTCTACAACAGCTCTGAGGAGGAGGAGGAGGAGGGTGATGAAGGTCGGCTGCCTGAACTCAGCTGGGATTGGATGAACGTGTCACATGGGGGGAGGAGCTGAGCTGGTTGGTGGATGAAGGTATGAGAAGAGAGAAGGTTGCGAGGCGTCCACATTCTTCCCCAGGCGTTCAGGTCACCTGCTGCTCTTCTAACCCTGTCTGCTCCTCCAGAGGTTCTACAGACGTCCCTTTCATGGCTCCTGGTTTCTTCTCTCCCGTTACAACAGACTTTACACTCATTCGTTCTTCTCGTTTCATTTCAAGTCCGACCTTCATCACCATCGTCATCATCATCATCATCTCCAGCTTCAGCTCCTTCACCATCTTCATGGCCGACTGGACCGACTGCCTGAACTTTGGTCTTTCAGTTGTCAGACAGACGAAGGAGGTAAAACTGCTGTTATCAGTGCTCGTGCCAGTATAAATACTAGTCTAGTACGGTTATAACTACTGTTATAACTACTGTTATAACTACTGTTATAACTACTGTTATAACTACTGCTATAACTACTGCTATAACTACTGCTATAACTACTGTTATAACTACTGCTATAACTACTGTTATAACTACTGTTATAACTACTGCTATAACTACTGCTATAACTACTGCTATAACTACTGTTATAACTACTGCTATAACTACTGCTATAACTACTGTTATAACTACTGCTATAACTACTGCTATAACTACTGCTATAACTACTGTTATAACTACTGCTATAACTACTGTTATAACTACTGCTATAACTACTGCTATAACTGTGTTCTGGTTCCGGCTGACTGGACATCTCTGCTGGAGTTCTGCTGGTCTTCAGTCCAGCTGTCCTGGGCTGTAGGACCACCAGGCTCCTCGGACCTGGGTGGTGGAACCTTCACCAACGAGCTGTTGTTTCTGATTTGCGTCTTTAGATCATTTTGTCAGCGTTCGACCAGCAGAAAAGCGTGAAGCTGAAAAGTTCCCCGGCTGATTTGGTGACAGAAACAGACCAGCGAGTGGAGAAGATCCTCATCTCAACCATCCAGAACCAGTACCCCGAGCACAGGTTCTGCTGCAGGAACACATGAGGAGATTGTGAGGAGACAGCAGGCAGGAAGTTAGCAGGTGTCCTGTTGGTCTTAGGTTCATAGGGGAGGAGTCTGTGGCTGCAGGTGAGCGTCTCCAGCTGACCGAGAGTCCCACCTGGATCATTGACCCCATCGATGGAACGGTCAACTTCGTCCATAGGTGAAGAGTAATCAATACCGCAGTGATCAGTGGCCGCCCGTCAGCCATCTATGACCATGTAATGTACGTTTGACCAGGTTTCCATTTGTGGCCATCTCCATCGCCTTCGCTGTCAACAAGCAGGTAAACACATGAACACACCTGGCAGATCTGGCACAGGAAGTGACCTCACAGGTCTTCTGTGTCTGTTAGACAGAGTTTGGGATCGTGTACAGTTGCGTGGATGATAAAATGTTCTACGCTCAGAGAGGAAGAGGAGCGTTCCTAAACCAGACGCAGCTGCACGTCTCGGCGCAGGAAGGTGCCCTCGTACCGCCGCATGTGACGTCATACCTGTCCCGAGGGGGCGCTGATAGCTTTTTCCCTCCAAGCAGACGTGGACCAGTGTGTGGTGGTGACTGAGATTGGGGCGGAGCGTGATGACATTGCTCTGTCCACCATGACCTCCAACATTTTAAGACTGCTCAAACTTCCTGTGCATGGGTGAGGAATGTCCCCCAGACTCCTCCCACCAGACTCCTCCCACAAAACTCATTACATCATACACCCCAGACTCCTCCCACCAGACTCCTCCCACAAAACTCATTACATCATACACCCCGACTCCTCCCCTAGACCCCTCCCACAAAACTCATTACATCATACTCCCCCAGGCTCCTCCCACCAGACCCCTCCCCCAGGCTCCTCCCAGCAGACCCCTCCCCCACAGACTCCTCCCACCAGACCCCTTCCCCAGACTCCTCCCACCAGGCTCCTCCCACCAGACCCCTTCCCCAGACTCCTCCCACTAGACTCCTCCCACCAGACCCCTCCCCCAGGCTCCTCCCACAAGACCCCTCCCCCAGACTCCTCCCACCAGACCCCTCCCCCAGGCTCCTCCCACCAGACCCCTTCCCCAGACTCCTCCCACCAGACCCCTCCCACCAGGCTCCACCCACCAGACTCCTCCCACCAGGCTCCTCCCACCAGACTCCTCCCACCACGCTCCTCCCACAAGACCCCTCCCCCAGACTCCTCCCACCAGACCCCTCCCCCACGCTCCTGCCATCAGACTCCTCCCATCAGACCCCTCCCCAGGCTCCTCCCACTAGACTCCTCCCACAAGACCCCTCCCCAGGCTCCTCCCACCAGACCCCTTCCCCAGACTCCTCCCACCAGGCTCCTCCCACTAGACTCCTCCCACAAGACCCCTCCCCAGGCTCCTCCCACCAGACCCCTTCCCCAGACTCCACCCACCAGACTCCACCCACCAGACTCCTCCCAGCTCTCTGGCTCATGTTGCTGATGTGGTTTTGTTTACATGTTGCCGGTGTCGTTCCAGAGTCCGTGCTTTGGGAACAGCAGCAGTTAGCATGTGTCAGGTGGCTACAGGTGCAGCTGACATTTACTATCACATTGGGATGCACTGCTGGGACATTGCTGCATCTGCCTTGATTGTGCAGGAAGCAGGAGGCGTTGTCATGGATACAGACGGTCTGTGTATGCGGTGAGATGGCAGGTTGCAGTGGTGCACCCTCTGACATGTGTGTGTCTCCTCAGGCTCAGAGTTTGACATGATGTCCAGGAGGGTCCTCGCTGCCAGCTCCGCCACCGTGGCCGGTCGCATTTACCCGTTCATCCGGGCGTTTCCCTGTCAGCGTGATGATGACGGGCGCTAAATGTGCACGTGTTCGGATTGTGTGGGATGCAGGTCCCCAGAGAGGAAGGGGGTCAGTCATGCTTTCCCGAAGCACGTGTGTTGTTAAAGTTTAATAAAAAAACTGGGGTCTGGCTTTCTTGAGGAGTCTTTTTTTATTAAAGCTCAGTCACTTACACACTCACTCAATCTCACACTCACTCACACACAGACACACACACATGCACATCAGACCTTTTAAATATTACGTTAAAAAAAACATTACGTTCGAGTGTGCGCGAATGTGCGCTTATGTGCGCGTGTGTGCGCGTGTGTGCGCGTAAGTGCGCGTAAGTGCACGTGTGTGCTTTAGGAACTCATTCACTTACACACTCACTCAATCTCACACTCTCTCACACACAGACACACACACATGCACATTAGACCTTTCTTAATATTACGTTAAAAAACATTACGTGCGCGTAAGTGCGCACGTGTGCGCGTGTGTGTTTAAGGAACTCAGTCACTTACACACTCACTCAATCTCACACTCACTCACACACTCACACGTTCGAGTGTGCGCGAATGTGCGCTTATGTGCGCGTAAGTGCGCACGTGTGCGCGTAAGTGCGCGAAAGTGCGCGTAAGTGCGCGTGTGTGCTTTAGGAACTCATTCACTTACACACTCACTCAATCTCACACTCTCTCACACACAGACACACACACATGCACATTAGACCTTAATATTACGTTAAAAAACATTACGTGCGCGTAAGTGCGCACGTGTGCGCGTAAGTGCGCGTGTGTGCGCGCGTGTGTGTTTAAGGAACTCAGTCACTTACACACTCACACTCACTCACACACAGACACACACACATGCACATTAGACCTTTTAAATATTACGTTAAAAAACATTACGTTCGAGTGTGCGCGAATGTGCGCGTAAGTGCGCACGTGTGCTTTAGGAACTCATTCACTTACACACTCACTCAATCTCACGCTCTCTCACACACAGACACACACACATGCACATTAGACCTTAATATTACGTTAAAAAATATTACGTGCAAGTATGCGCGCAAGTCTGCTTATGTGCGCGTAAGTGCGCACGTGTGCGCGTAAGTGCGCGTGTGTGCTTGCGGAACTTAGTCACTTACACACTCACTCAATCTCACACTCACTCACACACAGACACACATGCACATTAGACCTTTCTAAATATTACGTTAAAAAACATTACGTGCAAGTATGCGCGCGTGTGCGCTTATGTGCGCGTAAGTGCGCACGTGTGCGCTTATGTGCGCGTAAGTGCGCACGTGTGCGCTTATGTGCGCGTAAGTGCGCTTATGTGCGCGTAAGTGCGCACGTGTGCGCTTATGTGCGCGTAAGTGCGCTTATGTGCGCGTAAGTGCGCGTAAGTGCGCGTGTGTGTTTAAGGAACTCAGTCACTTACACACTCACTCAATCTCACACTCACTCACACACAGACACTCACACATGCACATTAGACCTTTCAAAATACTACGTTACAAAAACATTACGTGCGCACGCACGTGCCTACTGAACTCAGTCACTTACACACTCACTCAATCTTACACTCACTCACACACACATGCACAATATACCTTTCCAATATTACGTTAAAAAAAACATTACGTTCGAGTGTGCGCGAATGTGCGCTTATGTGCGCGTAAGTGCGCGCGTGTGCGCTTGTGTGCGCGTAAGTGCGCGCGTGTGCGCTTGTGTGCGCGTAAGTGCGCTTATGTGCGCGTAAGTGCGCACGTGTGCGCGTGTGTGTTTAAGGAACTCAGTCACTTACACACTCACTCAATCTCACACTCTCTCACACTCACTCACACACACATGCACAATATACCTTTTAAATATTACGTTAAAAAACATTACGTTCGAGTGTGCGCGAATGTGCGCTTATGTGCGCGTAAGTGCGCACGTGTGCGCGTGTGTGCGCGTAAGTGCGCGAAAGTGCGCACGTGTGCGCGTGTGTGCGCGTAAGTGCGCGTAAGTGCGCGTGTGTGCTTTAGGAACTCATTCACTTACACACTCACTCAATCTCACGCTCTCTCACACACAGACACACACACATGCACATTAGACCTTTTAAATATTACGTTAAAAAACATTACGTTCGAGTGTGCGCGTAAGTGCGCGAATGTGCACGTAAGTGCGCGTGTGTGCTTTAGGAACTCATTCACTTACACACTCACTCAATCTCACACTCTCTCACACACAGACACACACACATGCACATTAGACCTTAATATTACGTTAAAAAACATTACGTGCGCGTAAGTGCGCACGTGTGCGCGTAAGTGCGCGTGTGTGCGCGCGTGTGTGTTTAAGGAACTCAGTCACTTACACACTCACACTCACTCACACACAGACACACACACATGCACATTAGACCTTTTAAATATTACGTTAAAAAACATTACGTTCGAGTGTGCGCGAATGTGCGCGTAAGTGCGCACGTGTGCTTTAGGAACTCAGTCACTTACACACTCACACTCACTCACACACAGACACACACACATGCACATTAGACCTTTTAAATATTACGTTAAAAAACATTACGTTCGAGTGTGCGCGAATGTGCGCTTATGTGCGCGTAAGTGCGCACGTGTGCGCTTATGTGCGCGTAAGTGCGCTTATGTGCGCGTAAGTGCGCGTAAGTGCGCGTGTGTGTTTAAGGAACTCAGTCACTTACACACTCACTCAATCTCACGCTCTCTCACACACAGACACACACACATGCACATTAGACCTTAATATTACGTTAAAAAATATTACGTGCAAGTATGCGCGCAAGTCTGCTTATGTGCGCGTAAGTGCGCGTGTGTGCTTGCGGAACTTAGTCACTTACACACTCACTCAATCTCACACTCACTCACACACAGACATGCACATTAGACCTTTCTAAATATTACGTTAAAAAACATTACGTGCAAGTATGCGCGCGTGTGCGCTTATGTGCGCGTAAGTGCGCACGTGTGCGCTTATGTGCGCGTAAGTGCGCTTATGTGCGCGTAAGTGCGCGTAAGTGCGCGTGTGTGTTTAAGGAACTCAGTCACTTACACACTCACTCAATCTCACACTCACTCACACACACATGCACAATATACCTTTCCAAATATTACGTTAAAAAAAAACATTACGTTCGAGTGTGCGAGCATGTCCGCTTATGTGCGCGTAAGTGCGCACGCGTGCGTCTTTTTTTCTTCACGTAACTGCGAACGGAGCAAATATGTCTTTTGCTTTCAGCGTCACCTTTTTGGTCATTTTGCTTGACCGTGTTACGAGGTAGTTCAAAGGGTTGAGGCTTTGATTCTGTGTTCGTGGTCTTCACGTGGCTGTGGTGGTTTGGTCCAGTTTTCTCCCACAGAAACACAAATATCAGATTAATCAGAGACGATTAAAGTCCTGCCTTTCACCCGTTGACTTCTGGAATCGTACACGGGTTATATAATGTTAAATTACTGTACAAAAGGAATGTGCTTTATATTTTCAACTCAGCTGTGTGATATAGCCAAGCACAATCATGTTATCAATTCAGATTTAAACTTCATTTCAACTGGAGAAATCCAGAGTGTGACCCCGAACGAGTAAGAGGCAGGAAACTCTCCTCTACCAGGAAGAAAGGCGTCAGTCAGGTGAAGTAGCGGTACTGCGCGCTGTGTCCAGCAGGGGGCAGCAGCGCCGCTGCGGGTCCGCATTTCACCACAGAGGAAGAGAATCAGAACCGGAACCGCAGATCAACGAAGCAGGTTCGTTCTTATCTTTTCAGTCAGCGGCACTTAACCAACAAATGTTTGTAACTTTCGTTTATCTGTAATTCGTGGGTCAGAAGAAGGAATAACTGATTTGATAATCATGACGTGGACCAGAAATGGAGATCCGTTATACTGCATATTAGGGTTAGGGCTGCATTTTTACGATGATGTATATTATCATTATTATATAAATTACTGTGCTGAGTTATGTGGGCTGTTGACTCTTTTCTCTGCGTGTTCCGTGAACATGGTTCTGGGTCACTGGTCCCTGTTTTCTGTCTAAAAAAGGGACTACTAGTCCAGCATGACTGACCTTTGGCAGGACGCGATGGACCACGCCGTCAGCGCTGCGCGAGGCGCTGGACAGGTGTGTGTGTGTGTGTGTGTGTGTGTGTGTGTGTGTGTGTGTAAATGTAGCATCAGTTTTTCCTCTCGATCGTTAGGAGTCTCTCAGATGGGTTATTGGAGGGCCGGTAGCTACATGAAATGAACCTTTTTCATCAGTGTCCATGTTGCCGTAGAAACAGCTTCCATCGATTTCTCCAGTGAGTTAAAGACTGGCCTTCTTAAACTTCTAAACCTGGAGGGCTACCTCTCCTGAGGACCATGGCCTGAGACCAGGAGGTGATGTTCATCCCAGCAGCTCCACCTGTGAAGGTCAAAGTTCATCTTCCAGCAACTGGCTGGAACTTCTGTACTTAAACAGGAGCAGCAGAGGCACCAGCCCCTGAAACCAGTCTGACCTCTCTGACCCAGACAGAATGCACAAAGGGCAAAGGTCACCAGGTGCCCTGAACCCACAACGCTTGATCAGGTGCATTGGTTACAGCGCCATCACTTGTTTTGATCAGGTGGTGCGCGAGGCTTTGCTGGAGGACAGGATGGTGATGGTGAAGAGCTCCTCTGTTGACCTGGTAACACAGACGGACCAGAAGGTGGAGCAGCTCATCATCCAATCAGTGAAGGAGAAATTCCCTACACACAGGTAAGAAGCTCCTCCCCCTTCAGGTAACTCCTCACAAATGAGGGGTGGCTGACTATAAAGACAGGCTGTTTCATTATGTGTGTGTGTGTGTCAGGTTCATAGGGGAGGAGTCTGTGGCTGCAGGTGAACCTTGTGTCCTGTCTGATGAGCCCACCTGGATCATTGATCCCATTGATGGGACAACCAACTTTGTCCACAGGTGGGTGACGCCCACAGGTAGCTGCCAGCTTCACCACCTCTACCCAACATCATCTGGGAAAAAGGGTTTTAAAATAAGGGTCAGGGTCACGACCTCCTAGAAAAGATAAGCAAGAGGATGCTGCCAACACCCCCTCCCCTCCCCTCCCCTCTCCTCTCCCTCTCCCCTCCCCTCTTCTCTTCTCTTCCCTCCTCCCCTCCTCTCCTCCCCCCTCCTCTCCCTCTCCCCTCTTCTCTTCCCTCCTCCCCTCCCCTCCCCCCTCCTCCCCTCCCCTCCCCTCCCCCCTCCTCTCCTCCCCCCCCTCCCCTCTTCTCTTCCCTCCTCCCCTCTTCTCTTCCCTCCATCCCTCTTCTCTTCCCTCCATCCCTCTTATTTAGGATTTTACCCTGAATGAGGGAAGAAAAAGTTTTTTGGTGAAAGGAGACACTAAAAATATTCTTGGCTAATTCCTGCTAACTGAGCCGGTTACCGTGGTAACAGATTTACATTAAACAGATCTAGATTAAATCCACATAATTAATAAAGGAGTGACAGTTGAGGTCAGCCATGATGGAACTTTTGAAGGAAGAGAGAAGTGCATTATGGGAAATGGAGCCCTGCAGCAGCTGAGGCTGAACCCGGTCTGGACCCGGTTATGACCCAGTCTGGTTTTTCCCAACAGATTTCCTTTTGTTGCCGTTTCTATTGGATTCTCCGTCAACAAGCAGGTGAGTGCCGCCGTGGCCGGGCCAGCGGGCCGGGCCAGCGGGCCGGGCCAGCGGGCCGGGCCAGCAGCTGAGCCGCTCTTGGCCTTCCTCCAGGTGGAGTTTGGTGTCGTCTACAGTTGTCTGGAAGACAAGATGTTCACAGCGAGGAGGGGGAGGGGCTCATTCTGCAACGGTGACCCGCTGCAGGTCTCTGATCAGAAAGGTCAGGAGGTCACCATCTCCCAGGCACCATAAACATCCTGCTTCTGATCACACGCTGGTTTTTCCTCTCAGCCATCAAACAGTCCATCATCGCCACGGAGTTTGGATCCGACCGAGACCCCGAGGTGGTCGACAAGATCTTCTCGAGCTTGAGGAACATCCTGTGTATCCCAGTGCACGGGTAACGGCGCCGGCCCACGGTCCGACCTGGTGCAGCTGTCTGTGACTGAACGTCTGTGTCCCCAGCATTCGCAGCGCCGGGACCGCAGCCATCAACATGTGCCTGGTAGCTTCTGGCTGCGTTGAAGCCTATTATGAGATCGGGATGCACGTCTGGGACCTGGCAGCTGCGTCCCTCATCGTCTCTGAGGCGGGAGGAGTCCTGATGGACGTGGAGGGTAAAGGACCGTGAGGATTGAGCCCCGACTCCCTGAATCTCCCGCCTGTTGTCCGTCTGTCTTCAGGAGGACCGTTTGACCTCATGTCCCGAAGAGTGATCGCTGCCAACAACAGAACCATCGCTGAGAGGATCAGCGGGGAGATCCAGGCCTACGCGCCGGCCAGAGACGACGCGGCAGCACCAGGCGCAGACCCCTGAGGACAACAGGAAGTGGGTGTTGTCCCGGGGGACAGATGAAGGTAGACGCGGTGATGAGGCGGAACAAGACATGACATCAGCCAGTTGATACCAGACGGCTTTAAAGTAACAAACGAGCATTCACACATAATCTACACAGATGCTTCACATTAGGAGAATGAACATTGAATGATTAATTTCATACGTGCACCATATGGACGCCTGTTTGCTTTGATCTACAGGAACATCTGAACATGTCTGGGACCTGCTAACATGGGTGGAGACCTTGATCAGCTTTTTGAGTAGTTGTACATCTATTAGTTGTTTTTACTGTAACCAATCAGAGCGCAGCTGTAATACTGAGGAAACAGCAGGTGGCGCCACAGCCAGGAATGGGCGGAGTCAGTCTGTGAGGGCGTGAGGAGCCCCAGCAGAGGGGGGAGGGGGGCAGTTGCCATGGTGCTGGACCACTGATGGGAGCTTCCAGAGAGGAACGCGATTGGTCAGAGTCTGAAACACAGAGGCGTCCTGCTGTGATTGGCTGTCGCTGCTCCACTTTAATGTAACTTCACTTTCTAACTTGTTTTTAAAGAAAATAAAGTGACGCTGATTTCAATTTCAAAAGCTTCATATTTTCAAGTTTGTGTTCATAAAGAAAGTAAAAAGTAACTGATTTCACAGCAGATGCAAAAAAAACTGGAAGATTTAAAAAATCTGTGAGGGGATTTTCAGGTTGTTTTTGGTTGTGTGTGTGTGTGGGGGGTGCGCGTGTGTGTGTGGGGGGTGTGTGTGTGGTAGGGGTGTGTGCGTGCGTGTGTGTGCGTGTGTGGGGGGTGTGCGTGCGTGCATGTGTGCGTGTGTGTGTGGGGGGGTCCACTCACCAGGCGGAGGCGGTGCACGTACAGCCGCTCCGGCTCGTCCAGACTCGGGGGGGGAACGACCACGTTCCACCGCTGCAGCTCTGCTCTCATCTCTGCGGGGCTGAAGAGGATCACGGGGTCACAGCCGAAGTGGTTCACCAGCTCCACCAGACGCTCCTTATAGTGCACCCTGCCGGGGAAAATGGGCGGAGACTGTACACCTGATGGTGGTAGGGATGCACCTGTACAGCTGAACTCTGTGGGACGGCGCTGGGAACGATGGGTTAGGGTTAGGGTTAGAACTGGGAGCACTGGTCTTACTCGCAGTAGCCTCTGTGTCCAGGCAGAGCGGCTCGTCCACAGGCCTCCTCCTGTCTGCTGCTGTCGTCTCTCAGCTCCAGAACCGAGCACGTCCCTGCGCACAAACGGGTCAGCCTGATCCAGTTCACCTGACCAGTGCGGTCCGGTGAACACCGTTTACCTGTGCAGCAGCTGGCAGGTGAGCTGCCCTCAGAAGCTTCCAGACAGGTGGGAGAGACTCTGTAATGCTGAGGAAACATCATGTCAGCACTGGGTAGAGCTGGAGATGCTCTCTCACACCCTCTACCTGCAGCAGCAGGTGCAGGCGGCTCACGCTCCAGTCCCGCAGGTGGTACAGACAGTCTCTGGGGTGGTGGGCGTGGAGACCTCTGGTGCGACACTCAGCAGAGAAACGGCATTCCTGAGGGGACAAAGGTCATTCCCAAACATCTGGCGGCCACCACATGAACGGGACGGAGAACTCACAGATCCCAGACTGAAGGGGCGGCTGCAGCCTCCACAGAACTGGTGCTGACACTGGCTGCAGGTGAAGTGCAGACACCCTCCTCTGGACAGGCTGAAGACACACTGGCAGCTGGGACACGCTGTGGAGCACAGAGGTTAGAGAACATCCTGTCATCCAGCCCTGGGAATGGTTCTGACACCTGAAGCCAGGCGCGTGGCACCAGCTGCTCCGTCCTGGTGCTGCTGGGTTCGTACCAAAGCTCTTGTAGCTCCACAGCTGAGTGCTGTGATGGTCCACCTTGTTCTGCTGCTGCCACAACCTGAACTGTTGGCAGGAGAGACCCTGATGTTGAGGGGACCACTGCAAACACACAGAGAGGCTGGTTCAGGGTCAGGGTCAGAGTGGGTCACCATCCGGTCTGTGTGGGACGCACAGGTGATCGGCACTGGCTGCAGGTGCTCTTCTTACAGCTGGGACAGTCCATCCTCAGCCGGTCCGCTTCATGGAGCACCCCGAAGGAGCACTGAAACACACCCAGGCACACACAGCTACAGAACACGCGTCCATCAGGCGGTGCACGCACGTGCACGTGCACGCACGTGCGCTGTTCCTAGCATCCAGATGTTTGACGGGCTTACGTGAGAACACCACCTGAAGTTCGGCATCTCCTGTAGAGCTCGGTCTCTGAGCTTCCTCTGAAACAGTTCGTGGATATGAGGAGGCAGGAAGTGGCGAATCTGCAACCAAACAACATCAACGCCCGTTCTCACACCTGTGTGGGTGGACCAGGTGGGCTCACCTGTGTGTCCAGCAGGTTGAAGTAGTCCATGGACTCCTCCATCCGGCCTGGATCTTTGACCTCTGGTTTGCCACACTGAGGACAAACCAGCAGATCGATACTCTTCTCTTTAATTGCAGACGAGAAAAAGGTCTTAAAACAGGTTTGACACAGGAAGCAGGAGCAATGAGTCATCGTGATGATCTACAGGAAGTACAAACAGAGAGGATGAAGGGGCGGCGGCGGGCGGGTGGAGAGGAGCGGCGCGGGGGCGACCGATCGTTCACCTGGCTGAAGGACACCTGCTCCTGACAGATGGGGCAGCTGTGGCTCAGGAACTTGAGCGCTGATGGGAAGTCCCTGTTGAGCTGCACGGCCTCCAGAACATCAGCGAGGGTGAAGCTGTGGCCCGGCGTGGACATCAGCAACAGGAAGACTTTGGCCCGGTCTGGAGGGAGCAGAGCCGCCATCTGAAGGTGGACACAGACAGAAAGAGGCTGCTGGGTCCTGAAAAAGCCCACGGCTGAAGACCGCAGTCCTCTTCACCTTCAGATACTCCAGCTTAGTTCCTGGATGGGGCTGAACCTTCTCCGTACCAACTGGAGGATTCCCAGGTGCTGGTCCAGAGTCTGGAGCCTTCTCCCCCTTCCTGGTTGCCCCTGTTGGTGCTTGTGACCCCCCCTGAGGGTCCCTGCTGGGCCTTGAGGCCAGTGTTAAAGCACCCAGCGTCCTGCTGAGAGGTTCTACAGCTGGGTGGACCGAGAAGAGTTGGACTAGGATCACTTTGATAGTTCCCATCCTCTCAGGTTTGTCCTGGTCCTGTCTTACCTGAGCAGGAGGAGGAGTTGGAGGATGAGGAGGGGGGCGAGCTGAAGTCGATTCCCATGAGTTCCTCCGCGTACGACTTCCCTGGCTTCAGCTTCCTGCTGTGGAACAGTCACAATTGGAACTCTTTGTCAGAGGGAGCTTCCTCACTAAACCACTGATGCTGTTGAAGCTTCTAGGTTCAGATCTGAGCTCCAGGTCCAGCGGTAACAACCTGACCCTGTGAGAGGTCCAAACGGGCCCTTCAGAACTCTGCAAGTTTCCAGCAGCAGAAGAACAAAAACTGGAGCAGCAGCTTTTTGAAATAACGCCTGTAAGGGGGCGTGTCCACAATAAGGGGGCGTGTCTATCGACACGGGGTCGTAAATGGGCGTGTCCATCAACGCGGGGGGCGTGTCCACCAACACAGGTGATTCCACATTAACATTATGTTCACGTTGGGTCATAAAATAAAAACTTGTATAAAAGGAACTTGATGGTGCAACAGTCATTTAATCTGTTAAACCAGTGGCCGGCGAGCGGTTCCTGGTTTCTGACCTTTTGTCGGACTCTGGTGCCGGCGGCCCGACAGCACACCTGTCGTAAAGGGGCGTGTCCTTCTGGAACATCTGCACCATGTCTGACACCAACAGTGAGAGGCTGGAAACTCCCTGACAGGAACCACAAATAGTTCTCAACAAATATATTCATGAGCTATAAAAACAACATTAGCAAAGACTTAAGAAGCTGTTGTGTAGAAAATCAAGATAATCGAGTTAAAGTTCTGGAGCTCCTCACTGACAGGAGACACACACGCACACACACACACACACACACACACACACACACACACACCTAGGATGCTGCCCCCCTCAGCGCTGCGTTGGGGGCTGCTGCCTGTGGAACCTGTCGTGTCTGAGCTAAGGTGACCTGGGCACCATCTGAGATGTTCTGTGGGTCTTACGTGGGTCCAGTTCCTCAGGCCGTCCAGGTTAATGATCCCAGTAGCATCCACACATGTACAGGATGGATTGATTACCATGGAGACAGATGGGCAGACATAACAGCGGGGGCGGGACACTGGGTGCGTCTCATGTAGCCAGATGCACACTGGGATATTATACTCACTTCCTGTCAAAAGATAAAAATAAAATCACCACGTTGGTCCAGACAGAACCAGATGAAGTGACTCAAAACTGACAAGAACAGAATCTGTCTGTACTGAAGCAGAACTCACCCTCATAGAGGATGGGAAGGGTCCCGGCCAGGTGGACCAGCCGCTTCTTCTCTTTGTTTAGAAAACCTGTCAGGAGGTCAACAGGTCACCTTCAGCTCATGGGTTCATTATCACTCAGCATCTTCTCAGAGCTACAGAAGCAGGAGCAGATTCTCCAGTCCGCAGGTCTGAACCTGCTGGAGCTTCATCAGAGGACGTGTCCAGGTCCTGCTGGCGTCATGAAGATGCCGCTACGCTAAACGTCTGAAGCACTGACTTTAGTCTTAAATGTTTCAGTCATCAAAGCTGAACTCTGGCCCCGAGAGGCCACCAGAACCGGGAGGAGAACAGTGGTGGTGTTCAGACATCAAAGCTGGAGGAGCTTCACTTTTACTTACAGTAAAAATCCACAAAGAGCCGAAGGTCAGGAAACTGAGAGCGGACCCTCTGAAGGTCATACAGAGTCTCTTCTGGATACCTGTAGTGACACTGAGGGGGAGGGGCAACAGGAGGGGGGGTACAACAGGAGGGGGGGTACAACAGGAGGGGGGGTACAAGAGGAGGTGCAACAGGAGGGGGGGTACAACAGGAGGTGCAACAGGAGGGGGAGGTATAACAGGAGGGGGGGTACAAGAGGAGGGGGGGTACAACAGGAGGGGGGGGTACAAGAGGAGGTGCAACAGGAGGGGGGGTACAACAGGAGGTGCAACAGGAGGGGGAGGTATAACAGGAGGGGGGGTACAACAGGAGGGGGGGTACAAGAGGAGGGGGGGGTACAAGAGGAGGTGCAACAGGAGGGGGGGGTATAACAGGAGGGGGGGTACAACAGGAGGTGCAACAGGAGGGGGGGTACAACAGGAGGGGGGGTACAACAGGAGGGGGGGTACAAGAGGAGGTGCAACAGGAGGGGGGGTATAACAGGAGGGGAGGAGGCAGATGAGGAGGGGGGTATAACAGGAGGAGGGGGAGGTGCAACAGGAAGAGGGGGTACAACAGGAGGGGGGGTACAAGAGGAGGTGCAAGAGGAGGGGGAGGTGCAAGAGGAGGAGGGGGTACAAGAGGAGGGGGAGGTGCAAGAGGAGGAGGGGGTACAAGAGGAGGGGGAGGTGCAAGAGGAGGAGGGGGTACAAGAGGAGGGGGAGGTGCAAGAGGAGGAGGGGGTACAACAGGAGGGGAGGAGGCAGATGAGGAGGGGGGTATAACAAGAGGAGGGGGAGGTGCAGGAGGAGGGGGAGGAGGTGCAAGAGGAGGAGGGGTACAACAGGAGGGGAGGAGGTGCAAGATGAGGGGGGGTACAACAGGAGGGGAGGGGGAGTGCAACAGGAGGGGAGGAGGTGCAAGATGAGGGGGGGTACAACAGGAGGGGAGGGGGAGTGCAACAGGAGGGGAGGGGCGAGGGGGGGCATGAGGAGATGCCAGCAGGATTCAATTAGAAAAGGAAAAGAAAGGTGACAATAAAGGGGTGGAAAAGAGAAGAAAGGAAAGAAGGAAAGACGACCGGAAGCGAAGAAAGATGGCGCGGGAGAATGACAGGAGGCCAGAAGGTGGTTAGCTTAAACTGTTTGTAGCATTTAGCTTTTCTAGCCGGTTCGCATCAGGTCAGTGCAAATTGATGCTGATTTACATAAAGTTTAGTTTGACGCATTTCAACTTTAAAGTTTTACTTTTACCTCCCTTAAAGTCCGCAGCTCTTCCTCAGCTCCGACGGGCAGCATTTTGAGCCCAAACGTAACTCATAAAGTGTTTATTCATCGACTTACGAGCCGAGTCTGCAGCCACAGGAACTCCGGCTGGACACGCCCACAGCTGCCCTTCAAATTAAAAGCACGTTAGACGCCTCCGCTGAGGTCACTCGTTTGCTCCACCAGGTTACCTGTTGGCGTTTCATCTCCCAGCAAGGCGGCCTCCAGCGTTAAAAAGGCTGATGAACTATGTGGTCCAGTGAAATAAACCCGACAGGCCCAGCAGGTGGTGGACCGGACTGATGGTCATCCTACAAGTTCTGGTTTAGTTTTCCTCACAGTGGCAGAGAGAAACTGAAGTTTGATTTGTATGATTTATTAAATCTTTGACATCACATCTACTCAATCATCACTATACTTTATTGAAAGCCCTCTCCATTGGTCAGCTGACCGAGTCCAGCGGCACAGGAAATGTCTCCGTCAGACGGGCGTGGCCCTCCACTCTTTGCCTTCAGTCAGGGCTCTGGGTTGATGGATGAACACACTGTATCGGACTCCCTGATTGGCTGCTGCCCTGACAAACCGGCTGTTGGCCGTCATGGTGACGGCTCTCAGTGCGTCTCCGGTGCCAAAGATCATGAGCGATCGCTCGTTGACTTTGGCGGTGCGTGTGAGGTGCATGGTGCGCTCCGACGGCTGGTCGTCCACGAGGTGGAGGCGAGCGAGCAGCTTCTGAGCTCGGTCCTTCTCACCCGGCCCACCCAGCGTGTCCAGAATGGCCTGGAAGTCATGGACGGCAGCGCGACAAGCAAAAAGCTCTTTTCCCTCCAGGAAGGCGTCCAGCTGAGGCAGCACCTGCTGCTGGCGCTCCTGGGCCGCCTGCTCCGTCAGCACCGGCTCCCTGAAGGTGAAGTGACAGCGGCCGTGGCTCAGCGATGACACGTACGTGATGAGGGTGGTGATGTCCAGGTTAACGCGCGGACACTCCTCCACCTGCACCTGAGCAGGGAACGCCAGGCTGGCCACCACTGTGCCGCGGTCGACCCGCGTCAGCTCTGAATTAGCTTCCTCCTCCTCCTCCTCCTCCTCTTCATCCGTTTCCTCCTCACCTTCCAGCTCCTCCTCTCTTCCCTCCTGTGCAGCCATGATGTTGACAGCAACAATGTCCCCGCGGACGGAGATCCCCATGTCCCTGAGCCGGTCAGCCATAGGACAGGAGACACCATTGTAGAAAGCAAAGATGATGTGGGGGTGTCTGTACTGGACCGGCTGCTGGTGGCTGGCCTGCAGGAAGTCCTCCGCCTGCCTGATGATGCTCTTGTCGCCATACTGGCCCCTCCCCTGCCAGATATTGTGCAGGGCCTCTGCCTTCCTGCCCACTGCCTTCACCCAGGTGTGTCCCCCACTGGCCACCACATCCACGACCAGGCTCTGTCTGACGCCGTCACCATCCTGATAGTTGAAGACATGGAGCAGAGAGACCACGCCCTCGACGCTCTCGGCTGACTCCACGATGGCCGTCAGGTGGGTCAGGTTGGTGCTGTGCAGGTGAGACTCTTTGACCTGTAGCTCCCCTGACTCCACCCGCCTCAGGAAGCGCAGCTCTGCTCGGATCTTTCCACAGAGTTTCTGGTGGCCCTCCACACCCTGAAACAGCTTCTCGGCCCTCAGCAGCAATGCCTGAGCAGAGCTGATTTGTTGCTGCAACATGTTGTGCAGAGACATGTCTTCTTCATTATACCTGCACAAGACAAAACACACCCGAGTCAACACCTGAAACGTGGTCGGTTGTCACATCGTGTCAGCTAATGTTAGCTAATGTTAGCTGTCAGTGCCAGTCTCAGCTGCTCACAACAAAAACCAAACATGGAGATAAGAGCAAGGGAACAAGACAAGACAGCAAATAACATAAAAGTGTTCGATTTAAACCCTCAGGGAACCTTTTAGATTCACCCCAAGAACACAGCCACAATCATCTGTTAGAGATACATGCTGCTAAAGCTGCAGATGACGGACGGATGGATGGATGGATGGATGGATGACGGACGGATGGATGGATGGATGACGGACGGATGGATGGATGGATGACGGACGGATGGATGATGGATGGATGGATGCGTCTGTTCCTTCTCTACACACACACGAGCTCATCCCACAGACCTCTACCAGATGATCTTTATATATTCAAGTGTAACTGTATAGTGTATAAATATATCTATAAACACACTTACTGTGTGCGTGCGTGCGTAGGTGTGCGTGCGTGCGCGAGTCTTGTCAGTCAGCCCATTAATTAGATGTATACATACGAGGCCAGTTGGTGTTTTAGCTCGCAGCGTTCTGACTTTGCGTTAGCTGTTAGCTGTTAGCACTTCCTAAAGTCGTACTTCTGGTCACTTTAATGCAGGAAAACGATGAAAAACGAATCAAACTGACTTACGGTGACAGCGAGGCGTGGAACAAACCAGGTTAGTTGGTGACAGGTATCGGCTAACAGTTCCGTGCGTTACCGCTGTTGCACTGACAGGAAGTAGAATGTCGTGATTTCTGGTCCGTCCTTTTATTCTGCCGTATCTTCCTTCTCCTTGTTTATTAAAATATTCTTTTATCTAATTCAGTTTTTGTGACATTTTACACACAACGATAATACACAGAACAAAAGTAAAAAATAACCAAAGAAAATGAATCATTAAAAATTCCCAACATAAATATTCGGGGACAAAAAGGACAATAACTAAAACAACGTCAGAAACCTGCCATAAAAATAAAGTTCCTTCTTTATAGTTCCAGCGTTAGTTAACGTCCTGATATTGGAGTTTCTTTTCCTGTAAAAGGGGGATTTGAATTTTAATCTAATTTCTTTAAAACGTTTAAATCTTAACATGTTCAATCTTCCATTCAACAATATTTTCATGATACTTACATATATTTTTAGAATCGAATTAATAAAAAGGTTTTAACACCATGAAACCTATTTTTAAGTTAAATATATTTCTTCTAAACATCCATAACATTATTTTACACCTTTAATTTTTTCATGGTTGTGTAAGTGATTTATGTTCGGTACCCATACAGATATCGGGATGTGAAACTTTGTGTAAATGCTCTGATACATACAGTCAAATACAACATGTCTTGTTTTATTTGATAGATTCCTTATTTTCTAAAAGAATTTCAGATGAAAGAGTCCACAAAAAAGCCTGATTGTGAAAGAATGACACAAACTACAAAAGGTAATAAATACTTTATTGACCAACTGAGGGGAAGTTGGTTGAAAGTACGCTAAGGCACGTGATACTGCGAGGTCAGTGTTCAGGTGCGTTCCAGGAAGTCACCTGATTCCTCCGTCACTCGTAAACATTGTCTGTGAGAGTCGTAGCAGGAAGCAGAGTCACACCTTTCATCAGCTTTTGGCCTGTTTCCTCTTCTGGACAAGTTCGGCCAACATCTTATAACGAATCATACACTCCTCCTGAAAAACACACATGAATCAGCCTGTGTGGAACCGGACGAGCAAATCAATCACAGTGAACCAGGTAATGACGCCAAGATACAGGCGACCCAGCAGCAGACCAACAATGTTCAACAGAACCCAGAAGACCTCCCAGTCCAAAGTTTCTGCTTAATGATAGAATTTATTGGACTTAAAATGAAGTTATAGTTCTGATCGAACTGGTCTCAGGGCTGAGGTTCAGATCAGCCAGGTGCTCCTCAGGGTTTCCAGGATGTGATTGTACGTTACTAATCTCAGATTAGAGTAATGATGTCATCTAATCTGTCACAGACAGGATATAGAGGAGCAGCAGGATTCCACGCATCTGTCTCACCTAAAGGAAAATGAGAAATCATTGAGATCTGCAGCTGCCAGCGTCTCAGGCCTCACCTTGGTCTTCCCAGGAACGACCTTGGCGATGCGGTCCCAGCGCTCTGCGGTTCCTCTGGGGAACTGCTGCAGAGCCAGCTCCAGAAGTTTCTGTTGGTTCTGGGTCCAAACTGCAGATTCTGCTTTCTCTCGACTCTCCAGAGGCTCGGCCTCTTCTGCCTCTGCTGCCGATGGGTCAAAATCTCTCTGTCGGTGACCTCTGACCTTGGTCTCTCCTGCATCAGTGGCTGCCGACTTCCTGTTTCTCTTTCTGGCCACTGTAGCCGACTCTGGTTCCTCTTTCTGTTCCTCCTCACCGGCGTCTCTCTCTCCCTTTAGCTCCGATAGCTTCACCAGACCTGAAAGGGAGGAGCAGGAGGAGCAGGAGCAGGAGGAGGTGATGGCTCAGCAGAATCCAAAGACACTGACAAGAGAAGCTCGGTTTACCTGGAGTCTGGCTCACGCTGTCTTTCACCTGTTTCACTTTGGATGTGACCTGTTGTAGAAACCAACACAGAGAAAATGAATGTTTCTTCTCTCTGAGTCCTGTCTCATCTCACTGTGTGTGTGTGCGCGTGTGTGTGTGTGTGTGCGTGTGTGTGTGTGCGTGTGGTGCCACCAGCAGCCACCTCCTCGTGTGGGCGGGGCTTTGTACTGTGTGATGGAAGGTTGGACTCACATCAGTCACAGATCTGCCCAGATCCTGGGCAATCTTCTCCCAACGACCCGGAGTTCCACCTGGGAATTTAACCATCAACCTACTGAGGAGGCTGAGGTCGTCTTCGGTCCAATCAGCACCCTGGAAACAAACAGGAAGTGACATCACAGCTGATGGGATTCTGATTGTGAACACATGCAAGAACAAACGGATCAGTGGAACGTCAAAAACATCAGACCTTCTTCTTGGACACTTTCCGGTCCTGCAGCCAATCGTCCATTTGATCCTCAATCTCCTCAATGGATGTTGTCTGGTCATATTTCTGGAAGTTCATCTTCTCCAATGATGGTTCATAAACGGGAAACTCCACCTTTGGCTTCTTGACCTTTGGCCTCTTCTCTCCTGAACAGACGTGACATCAGCAGGTGACAGGAAGTCTGAGAGCTCAGATTGTCCTGAGACACCCCAACATTATACCCTGGTTGGTTCTCAGCACCACTTTACAGAACCAATAAGAGGAAAACCACAGTTGCCAAGGAAACCAAAGTGTTTACTGGCAGTAAGTTCCTGCACAGCTTCAGCCTCTTCTCTCTGCTGCTGCTTCAGCTGCTGGTACTCTTCATAATACTGCTTCACCTCCTGAAACACACAAAGATCTGCCCTGAGACCAGAGCCCAGCTCAGCAGCAGGACCGGGACAGGCCGCCTCCCACCTGGATGGTCTGTGGGAGGTTCTTCATGGACAGGTAAACCCAGATGCTGAGCTTCAGAGGGAGGATATCGTGCCAGTGAGGTCGTTCTAGAACTCTGCAACAGCAAACACACAATGAACCCGGGTCAAGGCAGGGAGCCGACACCACAGAGGTACCTGTCCGCCCGTTCCTGGCCCGTAACCCTCAGGTCTTCTGCAGGTCGGGAACTCACTTTCTTCCTCTTTTCTTTCTTCTTCTTGCTCAGCAACTCATCCTGGAAGTAAAGAGAGTTGAGGAACAGCCCCAGCTGACCTTGTCTTCTGACAGGAGGCCTGGCTCCGATGAGCTGCCTCACCAGCTGCTTTTCCAAGTAGATGGACCAGATGACAGCATAATGTCCCACGGTAAGGATGAGGAAGAGGAGGAAGCCCAGCTCTGCATTACTCATCTTCCTCACTCTTCGATAGTAAAAGACAGGCTGGCGCCAGTCAGGAAGCCCGTTCACCAGGATGTCATCATACCTGCGGATGTAGAAGGTCGTCACGGTCAAGCATGACAGGAAGTGTGCACCCGAGCTGATACACCTGGGCTGCAGCTGCCTGGGGGAGGGGCTAGAGAGGTGCCCCTTTCTGATTGGTGGAGAGCCTTTACTCACTTGCGTCTTCTTTCCTCGTCCTTCAGGACTTCGTAAATGGCCACCAGCTGAAAATCAGACAATCTGAGTGCATCTTAAATCTGAACCTGTGGTCAGATGGTTGAAAGGGCGCATGAACTGAAACATCTGGACACACCGTTGTTGTCTACAGGTGCACCACAGGACTGTGTCTTACCTGTCTAAACTGAGTTTCTGCATTTTCATCTTTGTTCTTGTCAGGATGAAGAGAGAGAGACAACCGTCGATAGGCCTTCTTTATCTCTGCTGATGATGCATCCTGGGAATCAGGAGGGAGAGACGGGGGGGAGAGAGAGACGGGAGGGAGAGAGACAGGAGGGAGAGAGTGACGGGAGGGAGAGAGAGACGGGAGGGAGAGAGAGACGGGAGGGGGAGAGACAGGGAGGGAGAGAGAGACGGGAGGGGGAGAGAGACGGGAGGGAGAGAGAGACGGGAGGGAGAGAGTGACGGGAGGGAGGGAGAGACAGGAGGGAGAGAGAGACAGGAGGGAGAGAGTGAGACAGGAGGGAGAGAGAGAGGAGGGAGAGAGAGACGGGAGGGAGAGAGAGACAGGAGGGAGAGAGTGACGGGAGGGAGAGAGAGACGGGAGGGAGAGAGACGGGAGGGAGAGAGACAGGAGGGAGAGAGTGACGGGAGGGAGAGAGAGACGGGAGGGAGAGAGAGACGGGAGGGAGAGAGACGGGAGGGAGAGAGAGACGGGAGGGAGAGAGACGGGAGGGAGAGAGAGACGGGAGGGAGAGACGGGAGGGAGAGAGGGACGGGAGGGAGAGAGTGAGACGGGAGGGAGAGAGAGACAGGAGGGAGAGAGAGACAGGAGGGAGAGAGAGACAGGAGGGAGAGAGAGACAGGAGGGAGAGAGAGACAGGAGGGAGAGAGAGAGGGAGGGAGAGAGAGAGGGAGAGAGAGAGGAGGGAGAGAGAGACAGGAGGGAGAGAGACAGGAGGGAGAGAGTGAGACAGGAGGGAGAGAGAGAGGAGGGAGAGAGAGAGAGACGGGAGGGAGAGAGAGACAGGAGGGAGAGAGATGATGGGGAGAGACAGACAGGACAGACAGACATGTTGACTATTAGCTGTCTGTCTGTTTTATATGTCAGCATTTGTTGCTTCCGCTAAGAACGCGCCCACGTGCTGCAGTTAAGTAATTATGTTAGCTAGCGGCTTTCGTGCGGTTACCATGGAGACATTAGCATTTAGCACGAACCTGGGCTACAGAGAGGAACTGGTAGAAGGTCTGTGGGATCTCTTCCACCAAGTCCAGCAACTCCAGATCAGCGTCCCAAGCGGCCAGAGGGGGGGCGAGGCAGGCCTGCAGGAGCAGACAGAGCAGCAGAGATCCACCGGGTCGGACATGGAGCCACATCGCCTCAGAACCTCATAGAACTGGTCCCAAGTAAACAGAGAGGACGGTAACAGCTAAACAGCCACCTCAGCGACAGACACACCGGAAGAGGTAGTCTTAACATCCGGGTTACGCTGTCAAAATAAAGGTCTCCTAAATCAGACGGTTTTCTGGAATCGGCGGCAGCGCCACCTAAAGGATGAAGGGCGAACGACCAAAAAGCAATAAAATTACACACTTTCCATTAAAAGGTGAGCAAAACTTTACCCACTTTGCCATTCTGTGACCTTTTTGAGAGAACTGTCCTATTATATGTTGGTAGAATGTCAGTAAAACCTGATGTTCCGTAGAGGAATGTGGCTACAACATCGGCTCCAGGAGGAACTCCTGAGGAAACTCTCTTCTTTTGGAGACAACAACGACCTTTGCTGACTCGTTATCCATCCGAGATGATGAAGTTGCACCAGGACTTTGACCCAAAGCTGCTGGTTTCAGAACAGAACCCAAGAGCAGAGCACGTTCTCAGTGTTCTCTCCTATCATTGACCCGCCTGTCAGATCACACACACCTTAATGTGACTTTAAACACCTTTAAGCCCTTCACAACAATTCTGTTATTAGTCATTATCCTTATGATTAGTTATTAATTGACTGTAGTCACTCACTTTATTCTTGCGTTTTCAATATATGTCAAATATTCATGAAGTTTTTTGACTCGGAGTGAAAATGATGACAACAGTCATGTAGTGATAGAAAGACATGCTTTAATAAAGACGTTTGCCCTTTTATGACCTTCTCCCAGCTGTCATAGATGCATCTTTAGGGACACAAACATTAGGAGGGTCGATAGTCTGAAGTTTATTTCTAGCAGATCTTTCAGAAACAAGGCAACTTCTCGAAGCCATAGATGCTGAAGGAAGAGCTACCTGCTACCAGCAGAGGGAGAAAAGACATTTAGCTTTACCAACTGATCTTGATGACACACATATCTGCCCTTGCTCTTGTTGTAGAACCCTGAAACAGCTGGTGCTAAACAGCGAGATGACCATTTAAGATGTAGAAGTCCTCACAGTCCACAACCAGCTGTGGTGAACAAAGATCTCCTCACTCACCACTGCAGATCTGCCTCATTGTGTCATTTATAATGATATCCTAATGACTATTCTTCTTCCATCTATACGACAGCTACTCTTGGTTATCCACAGGAGTCTGTATGAGGACAGGTCCTTGTCTCCATTCCACAGGTGTAATCTGAGGGCTACAGGGCCGCCCCCCTCCCTCACGGTGCCCATAGAGATCGGCTAGTTTCCTGAATCGTGGCCCCCACTCCTTCAGAAGGTCGTAGTTTTGCTGACACTCTTGGGAGTTGAAAGAATCGAGTGAGTTTAATGAGCTGAGGGACGCAGCAGATGAGCCACTGCCCTCAAAGGCGTAGGTCTGCAGGGAGTCGAAGGGGGGCGCTGCTGAGTCCAGATCTGCCTGCTGCAGGCGCTCCCTGATGAAGGGCAGAAACAGCCAGTTGCCCTCTGACGTTGGCTCAGACGTGGAGGTGAGGGTCCTGGCTTGGGTTTGGTGGCTTTGGCCTGTTGTGTTGAGATGTCTCAAAGCCAGCATGTCGAAGGCCTCAGTGTCCTCCTCACCTCCACCTTCGTCATCGTAACAAACGATGTTCTCTTGAACGCAGCGCTCAGCCACCACGGTCAGAGGGTCCCTCCGCCTTCGCCTGATGGCTGCTGTTACCACCACAACACCTGATGACAGAAGTGGTGGAGCAATCAGTCATTCCAGCGGAGGACGTTTGACTTCACAACACACAGGAGGTTCCCTAAAGAGCAGTGATTCAGTTTTTTTAAATTAACTTCTACAGCTTCTTTAAAAGCTGCTGACTTACAGTATTTTACATCTATAATTAACTGAGTTGTTTAATGTTTATTCACCTAATCTTCAGGACAATAATGTCACAATGGTAAAACTACTATAACCCCCCTGAGGTCTCAACACCATCTGGTGGCTGCTGGCGTGATTCACCTGTCTGATCAGACAGCTTCTTTATTGATCAGAGCTGCTCCTGTGGAGGTGAAAGGGGCGGGGCTCTAATTACGCATCTCACCTAGAAGCGTGAGGATACAGGTGAGGACAGCGGCGGTGACAGCACTTTGGAGGCTCACCAGGAGGAGCAGTGGCGCCCCCTGGCGGCAGGACCGGGGCTCTCCGGCAGCGTCACAGGTGCAGACAGTGATGGACAGAGTGTTGGTGCTGCTGAGAGGTGGACGACTGCTGTCTGAAATCACCACTGGCAGGAGGTGGAGCAGCTGATCCCGCTGCAGGAACCCGCCGGGCCGCGTCAGGATGGACGCCGTGTTGTCTGGAGGCCAAGAGACAAAACCCCAGGTCCACTAATACAGCTTCCATTCTCACGTGACGCTGCTTAGCTATCAGCTTTACCCTTGTTGTCTCTGAGAGTGAAGCTGAGGTTCTGGCCAGCCTCTGACAGAGAGAACAGGAAGTGCTGCCCTTCCTCAGGCTCATCACGATCCACAGCGCTCAGTGTTTGAACGATCTGAGGGGTCAAGTTGGATTGAGCAGAAGGACCAAGTCCAGGTTGAGAGAGGCAGAGATTGGGACTAGTGAAGCGTACGACTTCATCTGGTCGGACAGAAGCGTCTGACTTCACAGCCACAAACAAGAATCCAGTTGGGTTGGTGTGTAAATCCAGGTCATGTGACCTCAGACTGATCAGATTACGTGAACTGTGATGGAACATTTGGATGCAAATCAGAACCAGATTAAAGTAGATTTGGGGACTGAACCAGCACAGCAGGTAAATAACAGTCAGCTGGTGGGGCTGAAGTTCAGGGGTCACCCACTTTTATTTATGTGGCATCAAAGCGGGCCGGCACCGGCGCCAGGACGCTGAAGTCGAAGATGCTCCAGAGTTACCAGTCTCACCAATATCTGAGTTTAATGGTCCTTACCTGTCCAGGTTCAGAGTTCTCACACACAAAAGTGTCGTAGTCGATGGCCAAGCTGGGGGGGTTGTCGTTGACATCAGTCACAGAGATCAGAACCACAGCTTTCCCTGTCAGGGACGGATCCACTGGCATCAGAACCAGGCAGGAAGTCACCCAGGCAGAAAACAAACAGGAATGAAAGAACAGCCAGAAAATGCTCTGCAGCTTAGCACACGTTCATGGAGCCGCCTGTTTCTGTAGCGGAGGTGAAACCAGCTGCTGATTGTTGCTAGCTGCTCTTAGCTGAGCTCAGCTGTCCGTCGTGACGTTTCAGCATTAATTCAACCGTCTTTTCAGCTGCTTAAAATTGGGGGCTTCAGACTCACGACGCTCAGTCGCCACCACAGTGATGTTGTGCACAGCGACGGTCTCTCTGTCCAGAGGCTGAGCTGTTGTGATCACACCGGTACCACTGTCAATGTGAAAGTAGCGCTCCAGGTTGGACTGCCTGTCTATGGAATACCTGCAGGAGGAGCCCAGGCTGTTAGGACACCAACACACGTGTCAGGGGTGGAGCAGCGTCAGCAGAGATACCTGATGGGGCTGTTGGTGGCGTCAGGGTCTCGAGCCAACACCGAGCCCACCTCCGTGCCCACTGCCGCCGCCTCAGAGACCATCATCCAGCTGACAGAGGAGTGGAAGACGGGCGGCTCATCCACATTCTGCACCAGCAGCCGAACCGTCGCCACGTCGCTGAACGGACCCGACGACAGGAAACGAGCGTCCACGTAGAGGTTGGACGCCTCCACACGCAGCATGTAGCTGGACTTGGTCTCAAAGTCCAGATTCTGCAGCCAGAGGAGACCAAGCATCAGTGCCCCTTATCTTCATCCTCTGGTCCCAGAGCTCAAGGGACGCTGAGGGTTCGATGGATCAGAGCGTCTTTAAATTCATCACTGCCTTCATACTAAACATGGCTGACAGCAGCTGTTTGGCAGCAGAAGGTTCTCCTGTGGGACCAGGTGGGATCCAGAGGAGCACAGTCCAGATGAACATCACCAGCAGACAGACCAGCATCGCATTAATGGCATGAAAACAGCCCAAGTGAGTCAGCAGCATCTGAGAGGATCCATCTGAGATTAATCAGCTGCTGCATGGAGACCAGTTCACCATGGAGATCACCAGCCTTTTCTCAGGAGAACCAACCACAACGCTTGTTTCCGGTCAGACGTTTTGACATCTGACAGAAAAATCCACCCAACAAAGACATTCGATGTTTCTCTTAAAGGAAAGAGAAGCTGACTCTAAAGTACCAGCACCTCACGGTCCTTCTAGTGGGACTGAAGGAGTCAGCTGTAGCCTAACCAGTTCCAGCTGTTCCACACAGGAGGAACCAGTTTAGAGAGGAGAAACGTCAGCGGCTCGACTTCTGCCCAACGTGCTCAGGGGCCGTGGCGAAGGTTAGCGTTGCCACGGCTCCTTCAGGTGTAACGAGCAGATATTAAACTGGTACCTTGTGTAGCGTGATCAGCCCTTCCTGAGTGTGTGAATCCGTGGTGATGCTGAAGGTCCCCAGACCGTCTCCATCTAGGATCCTGTAATCCAGCTCAGCATTTGGACCCTCATCCGGATCCACAGCTCGGATCTTGGCCACCACGGTCGAAACCAGTTCAGACTCTCGAACACTGAACTGGTAACTTCCTGTTGCCACACACAGGAACACACAAACACCGGTTAGGCTTAGGGGTTATACGAGTACCCACAGGGACCCACAGGTACTCAAGGGGACCCACGTACTCAAGGGGACCCCCAGGTACTCGCGGGAACCCACAGGTACTCATGGGGACCCACAGGTACTCACAGGAACCCACAGGTACTCAAGGGGACCCACGTACTCAAGGGGACCCCCAGGTACTCACGGGGACCCACGGGTACTCACGGGGACCCACAGGTACTCACAGGAACCCACAGGGACCCACGGGTACTCAAGGGGACCCACGTACTCAAGGGGACCCCCAGGTACTCACGGGAACCCACAGGGACCCACGGGTACTCACGGGGACCCACGGGTACTCACGGGGACCCACGGGTACTCACGGGGACCCACAGGGACCCACGGGGACCCACGGGGACCCACAGGGACCACTGGCCACCCCCATCAGCAGCACTGTTTGAGCTCAGAGGTTAGACTCACTGCGGGGGAAATGTGGTGGATTGTCGTTGACGTCGGTCAAAATCACAGTGACGCTGGTGCTTCCTGACAGTCCTCCTATCTGTCCAATCATGTCTTTAGCTTGGACGACCAGCAGGTGACTGTCTCTCACCTCCCTGTCCAGGTCAGGAAGAGCTGTCCTCACCACACCTTTGGGTAGCAACATGTATGAACTACAACACATCATGCTAGCAACATCTGGCCATTTGGCTGAGCTAATTGAGACAAATGCATCTGGAGTTTCTATCTTAGCGTAAGGCTGCAACATAACAAAGATCCCCCATCATGTATGTGCGACGTGCATTAACTAACCCCCAGACCACGCCCCCTACAGGGTTACACAGGTTCACGATTGATGCACAAGTGGTCACCTGTCTTTGGCTCCACAGAGAAGTAGGGTTGACCTTGTAAGATGCTGTACATCAACCTGGCCGAGTTTCCATAGGTGGGATCATCAGCGTCTGTGGCCACCACTGTTACCACCGACGTCCCTGAACAAGCCCCAACATAAGCGACACCTGACCGCTTTGGTTCCAACACATTTGACATGTTTTACAGAACTTTTTCGACTGCTCTCATGTGATTTGAACTTTAGTGGGATGCCATATTTGAATCTTGCAGGTGTGTGACCCACCTACGGGGGACCTCTCAGCCACCCTGGCCGTGTAAGGTCCATCCAGGAACTTTGGCTCATTGTCATTGACATCCTGGACTTTGATGATGAACTGGGACTCGGGTTCCACCAGACGGTTGGTGTCTCGGTTTCTGGCCTGGGCCCTGAGGGTGTAGTAGGCCTGCTGTTCCCGATCCAGCCTTCTGGTGGCGTGAATGTCCCCTGTGCTCTCATCGATGCTGAAAATAGACGCAGCGCCTTCGCCGGTCAGGACGTATCTCACCTGGCCGTCACCTTTATCCACATCAGAGTGGAGCTGCAGAAGAAACCGGGCGCTTAAATAAATGATTCTGTCAGAAGACATGAGAGAAGGTGACAGACCGTCCTCGCCCTCTGAGCGTGGCGTGGGTCTTCACAGATTTATGTGGTCATAAAATGAACTTGATGACGTCACAGCCGCACCTTCCCCACGTAGAGCGGATCGTTCCCTGTGAACTCCTCCAGAACAAAGAACTGGTTCCACACCCAGCTCCTCCTCCTCCTGCTGTGCTGGGCGGGGCTACACGCAGAAGCCCCTCCCCCTGGCCGCAGCTGACGGAGCAGGACCGACTTCAGCGTCATGGCGCCGGTGCCGGCCCGCTCCTGCAGGGTGAACACGCTGAGGGCGCTCAGGAACCACAGAAGGTCCATGTTTCAGCAGCTCCAACAGCAGGCGCAGGTGTGTGTGCTCACCTGAGATATCAACAACGTCTTCATCATTACATTCGTCAAAGCCCCGCCCACCCTCCAACCGCAGCTCACCGGTTCTGGACCCAGAACTCCGCCCTTCACTTTTAATGGAATCAGTAAGCAGATGATATATGTGGAAGGCTTTGATTGATTATCATGTCAGTATAAACATAAATATGAAGAAATAGAAATAGAACTCAACCAGCTGACTGACAGTCACATGTTAAACAAACCCGGAGGAGAAAAGGTCTCGTTCGTGCGTAAAGGTTCAGAGGAACCGCTGAAACTTCTGACATGAAGACAAATAAACCTGCAGGTAGAAGAATCTCAATACTAAATGACAACAACAGAAATGTCACAACTCTTTTTTGGAAAACCGTCACATTTCCCGCATCTTGTTCTCAAAAAGGGGCCGTTGGCGTGTTTGTCTGCTGAGGAACAGTTTTACAGAAGAAAAGTCTGAAGCTCCGAGGTTCTTACCGTGCTGCTGCTCCTCTGATGGCTGCAGGACCCGAAGCTTCAGCGCGGCTTTTCTCCATTTATACTCGGCTTCGCTCCACCGGGGGCCAGGCAGCCACTGGCCCCGCCCACTCCGAGTGCTAGGGGTGGGGTCAGGCCTTTGTGGGAGGAGCCTCAAGGTCTGAGCTGTCATCTTAAGGATTTCTCAGAAATATCTACATTTGATGCATTTTAACACGCAACATGGTGTGAAGTGCAAGAATTTTCTTCATCTATCTGTGCACAGCATGAAGCCGGCAGCTGCACGTGCGCTGCGCTCATCCTCGCGCGCTGCGCTGCGCTCATCCTCGCGCGCTGCGCTGCGCTCATCCTCGTGCATGCTGACAGGGATGTCCAGTGAGAGCGCTTCAGAGTTTAGGAGAAATGCTCAGGTTTTATTGGCAATAACTGCCTGGAAACTCCCGATTCTGGTCTTGAGACGCCCCCCCTCCTCCACCACTGGTTGGAGGAGGGGGGCTGAGGACCAAGCCTTCAGGTGTCCACTGGGGAGGACCAGGGGGTCCGACAGGTCCCGGAGGAGGACTCACTGGACTGATATCGATCAGTGAGGTCAGAAGGGATTCAGAACCCAGAGCAGATTCATTCTCCCATCAGGCTCCTGGAGGCAGCCGACCAATCAGAATCATCTTAAACTAAAGGTCACACTCACCTCCTGTGTGAGTGTGTGTGTGTGTGTGTGTGTGTGTGTGTGTGTGTGTGTGTGTGTAGAGAGATCAAACTAGTCACATCAAACTGTTTAACTGTATCATTATCAGATTACATTTTCCATCCTACATGGACCGGGTCTAGGT
>NC_042306.1:15362865-15455365 GCF_901000725.2 Takifugu rubripes | reverse complement strand
GGCGCTATGCTGCCCCCTGCTGGACATCTGTGGTAACACAAACTCACTGCGGTCTCAAAGGCGACCGGACGATGACGCATGCGCAAAGCTGTCATCATTTATTTGGTCTGTATACTCAACATACTTCCCCTCATACGCACACGCGCACAGAGACACGTCTGTGGTTGTGTGAGAGAGTGCGTATGTGCGTGCGTGCGTGCGTGCGTGTGTGTGTGACCGTTAAATCGGCAGAAAACAACTTGATCCAACCAGCTGAAGCGTGGAGCCCCGCCCCTTCACGCACAGTCCCCTCCCCCGTCAGGACGTCTCTCTCCGTTAATCTCTCTCCCCCGCTCTCTCCCTCTCTCCCCCCTCTCTCTCTGCCTCGCTGCAGTCATCATGGCGGAAATTAAAACGGGTATTTTCGCGAAGAACGTGCAGAAACGTCTAAATCGCGCGCAGGAGAAGGTAAGAGTCGCTGTGGCGGTGAAGCAGGGTGAGGGATGGAGGAGGTGGTGGAGGAGGAGGTGGAGGAGGAGGACACCTAGAGGGCTTGAGGCTGGAGGCCTGTAGCTCCGGACGGGAGTCATGCAGGTTTAATTCGGTGATTATTGTCATGAATCGGGTTTTACTGAGTCTGACACGGCGGATGACGTCATGATGTGGCCGAAATGGCACATTTAAGAGGGTTTAAAACCGGATCAGGCGGGCCAGCATTTGGATTGGATGACGATGGTTCGACGTCGGATTAGCATGACTTTAACGGCTCGTGGTGACGTCACACCTGGGCTATATCGTGCCAACATCTGACTTTTGTGAAGAAAGGATGGTGGGGGGGTTGTCCCCAGTGTGGTGACGTCACGCATTACGTGGACATGCTACCCACACAGAAGACACCAATAACAGCAGTAACACCAGTAACGTCAGTGGTCCGTCCCGTTTGGGTCTGTGACTGGGAACTGTCCGTGGTGCTGAAGCTGGGAGAGTCTCAGCACCAGTTTATTCTGAGTGCTGAGAAGTTGGGAGATTCAGTTGAGGATAAAAGTCCAGCTTGTCCCCTGTGAGACCCCGTCCTCCTCCCCAGATGTCTTAGGGGTGTCCTGAGTGGACGGGAGCTGCCAGTAGAGGACGTGCATGAGGACACAACGTTGCTTCTGCCTTTGTCCAACCATCTTCTCATCATTTTGGGTTTTTTAACGTTCAAGCTGGACGTCCCGAACTGGTTGACCAGTGGCTCCAGTACATTTGGCCGAATATTAATGAAATGAAAGATGATTGGACATATTTCATAGATTATTGTAAAGATCTGCTCTCCTGTTTGTGAGATACGGAGGTGGGTCCATGTACGGGGCTGCTCGTGTGGCGCTCAGCTTGGGACGCGATCTTTTAAGCAGATCTGAGTCCTCAGTAGCTCCATGAACACGGCTCCTGGTCTGAGCCTCCTTCTTACTTTGATTCATTTCCAGGTGCTGCAAAAACTTGGAAAAGCAGACGAGACCAAAGATGAACAGTTTGAACAAGTGGTCATCAACTTCAGGAGACAGGAGGTAAGACAGGAACATCTGAGGTGCTTCCAGAACCCTGCAGAAGCCATTTTAGCTTGGCAACCTGACAGCATGTCATCTTCTGTGTGTGTGTGTGTGTGTGTGTGTGTGTGTGTGTGTGTGTGTGTGTGTGTGCGTGCGTGTCAGTCGGAGGGGTCTCGTTTGCAGAGGGAGATGAAGGCCTACATGATTGCCATTAAAGGTGACAGAACGATGGTACCTTGACTGTCACACGCTGAGGTAAGTGCCTGAACGTAGCGCTTGTCCCTGCAGGGATGCAGCAGGCTTCCATCAACCTCACTCAGTCTCTGCACGAGGTCTACGAGCCAGACTGGCACGGGAAGGACGATGTTCTGAGCATCGGGAAGGTCAGAACCAGGGAAACCTGAATGCATCACACTAAGTTTACACCTACACGCTCAGACCGTACACGCGCCTACGCGTCCATGGACCGAGTGCATGTGGACGAGATCGACACCTGTAGCACGAACAGCAAAGCACCTGAACGCATCATGCACATCTGGAAACCTAGCAAAGGAGCCCAAACCACCCAGGAGGGAGACAGGTGTGACAGGACATGGACGCGTCCCACAAACTGACTGCAGTTGTGTCTTCTGCAGGACTGTGATGCATTGTGGGAAGATTTCCACAATAAGCTGGTGGACTCGACCCTGCTGAACTTGGACGCGTACCTTCAAAACTTCCCCGACTTGAAAGTAATGAATGGTTTTGTTGGTAAAGTGTTGGAAGTTTTGTTGTCTAAGATGGACTTTGTGACGTCTCAGGGACGCGTGTCCAAGAGGAGCAGGAAGCTCATCGACTACGACAGCGCTCGCCACCACGTGGAAACGCTGCAGATGTCAGGGATGAAGAACGACCGGAAGATGATGAAGGTGAGTGGGCGGCTGGGAGCAGCTGCCCTCCCTGCCGGTGTCTCCTCTCATGTCCAAACGTGTCCTGGGTGCAGGCGGAGGACGAGCTGAAAAAGGCTCAGCAGGTGTTCGAGGAGCTGAACAGCAGCCTCCAGAATGAGCTGCCGACTCTGTGGGACAGGTGACTCTCAGCTCACCTGACACCTCCAGGCCTTCCTGGACGCTGCACCCCCCACTTGGTAGCTCAAACCTAACGTCCTCTCCTCTGCAGCCGGGTGGACTTCTACATCGGCACCTTCAAGAGCGTGACCAGGCTGGAGGCCAGGTTTCACCGGGAGATCTCCCTGGTGAGTGGACATTCACAGCTGGGGAGCAGTGAGCTGGGGGGGGGGGCAGACGTGTGAGGGACGGAGTCCATGGACGGATCTGAGGGTGGGGAGCCAGAGGGGAGCATGACTGACACCCGGGGTGTGTTGAGAGGACCAAGGTCAGTCAGGGTCCTCCAGCTGGGGGACGGGGACGTGGACCAGGACGGAGACGGAGACAGACGGAGGTGACAGAGGTGACGACAGACGGAGGTGAGGGAGGTGACGACAGACGGAGGTGACAACAGACGGAGGTGACGGAGGTGACGACAGACGGAGGTGATGACAGACGGAGGTGACGACAGACGGAGGTGAGGACAGACGGAGGTGAGGACAGACGGAGGTGACGACAGACGGAGGTGACGACAGACGGAGGTGACGACAGACGGAGGTGACGGAGGTGACGACAGACGGAGGTGACGACAGACGGAGGTGACGACAGACGGAGGTGAGGACAGACGGAGGTGAGGACAGACGGAGGTGAGGACAGACGGAGGTGACGACAGACGGAGGTGAGGACAGACGGAGGTGAGGACAGACGGAGGTGAGGACAGACGGAGGTGAGGACAGACGGAGGTGATGACAGACGGAGGTGACGACAGACGGAGGTGAGGACAGACGGAGGTGACGACAGACGGAGGTGACGACAGACGGAGGTGAGGACAGACGGAGGTGAGGACAGACGGAGGTGACGGAGGTGAGGACAGACGGAGGTGAGGACAGACGGAGGTGACGACAGACGGAGGTGACGACAGACGGAGGTGAGGACAGACGGAGGTGATGACAGACGGAGGTGACGACAGACGGAGGTGAGGACAGACGGAGGTGACGACAGACGGAGGTGACGACAGACGGAGGTGAGGACAGACGGAGGTGAGGACAGACGGAGGTGAGGACAGACGGAGGTGACGACAGACGGAGGTGAGGACAGACGGAGGTGACGGTGCTGATGGGGGTTGTTAGAATTTTAACATCTCCAAGAAAATGAAAGATGGCAGGAAAATCAAGAGTCCACCACGACAACGGTGGAGCAGACTGGTTTAGATCCCAGTGTGTGTGTGTGTGTGTGTGTGTGTGTGTGTGTGTGTGGAACAGCCTGCCGTCAGTGCTCAGGTGCTCGTGTCACCCTGCAGGTGTGCCGGCAGCTCTACGAGGTGATGACCCAACTGGCTGAACAGCACTCGGACAAAGTCTTCACCATCCAGGGGGCGCCGAGGTCAGAGGCCATTTCCACACACACTCTTTCTGACAGAGGTCCCAGGCTGGTTGCAGGGTCGGTTCCATCCAGGGTCCATCCTGGATCCAGGCTGAAGCCAGCCTGGATCCAGGATGGTTCCAGGACAGCACTGTAAATGGAGAAGGGTGGTCTGATCCTGTCCTGGGTTCATGGCTTCATATCTGACATGTGACGTACTGGTCTGGTCTCTCAGTGATTCGGGACCCCTGCGGCTGGCCAGAACTCCATCCCCACCAGAAGACGAGAGTCCACCTGACAGTCCAGACACCAGCTCCAATCACATGCTCCGCCCGGTCTCACCTGGACCCCCGCGGCCCAAATCCCCCACACAGGTACAGTGAGTCCTCCTTGGTTCAGACCTCTCCTCAGTTCCAGGTTGGGATTAACATCTGTGTTGGAGGATCTGCTCATTCTGAGACCATCATAAACCAGTTTCATGGAAAGATCTCAGACGTCTGGTCCACATCAACACTTCTGTGAACCATCTGGAACGACTGGAGCAGCTTCTCCTCAGCAGGACCAGAAGGTTCCTCCTCTGAGGCTTTGGAGAGCCGAGCAGCTCCGCGTCACATGATCACCGATTGTTGACAGTTTCAATCTTTGTTGCTTCTCTGAACTTGGAGGATGTTTCAGTAACTTTGTTTCCTTTGCTGCTCTCGTTTGTCTGTTCATTGGTGAGTGAACCAGTTCCACCTGTTTCTGTGTTCCACCTGTTTCTGTGTTCCACCTGTTTCTGTGTTCCACCTGTTTCTGTGTTTCACCTGTTTCTGTGTTTCACCTGTTTCTGTGTTTCACCTGTTTCTGTGTTCCACCTGTTTCTGTGTTCCACCTGTTTCTGTGTTTCACCTGTTTCTGTGTTTCACCTGTTTCTGTGTTTCACCTGTTTCTGTGTTCCACCTGTTTCTGTGTTCCACCTGTTTCTGTGTTCCACCTGTTTCTGTGTGTCCGTCTGTTTCTGTGTTTCACCTGTTTCTGTGTTCCACCTGTTTCTGTGTTCCACCTGTTTCTGTGTTCCACCTGTTTCTGTGTTCCACCTGTTTCTGTGTTCCACCTGTTTCTGTGTTTCACCTGTTTCTGTGTTCCACCTGTTTCTGTGTTCCACCTGTTTCTGTGTGTCCGTCTGTTTCTGTGTTCCACCTGTTTCTGTGTTCCACCTGTTTCTGTGTTCCACCTGTTTCTGTGTTTCACCTGTTTCTGTGTTTCACCTGTTTCTGTGTTTCACCTGTTTCTGTGTTCCACCTGTTTCTGTGTTCCACCTGTTTCTGTGTTCCACCTGTTTCTGTGTGTCCGTCTGTTTCTGTGTTTCACCTGTTTCTGTGTTCCACCTGTTTCTGTGTTCCACCTGTTTCTGTGTTCCACCTGTTTCTGTGTTCCACCTGTTTCTGTGTTCCACCTGTTTCTGTGTTTCACCTGTTTCTGTGTTCCACCTGTTTCTGTGTTCCACCTGTTTCTGTGTGTCCGTCTGTTTCTGTGTTCCACCTGTTTCTGTGTTCCACCTGTTTCTGTGTTCCACCTGTTTCTGTGTTCCACCTGTTTCTGTGTTCCACCTGTTTCTGTGTTCCACCTGTTTCTGTGTTCCACCTGTTTCTGTGTTCCACCTGTTTCTGTGTTTCACCTGTTTCTGTGTTCCACCTGTTTCTGTGTTCCACCTGTTTCTGTGTGTCCATCTGTTTCTGTACGTATATAACAACTGTTGCTGTTATATACCTGAAAGTAGCATTTACTCTGGTGAGATCTGGTGTGTGTGTGTGTGTGTGTGTCTGTCTGTGTCTGTGTGTGTGTGTCTGTGTGTGTGTCTGTGTCTGTGTGTGTGTGTCTGTCTGTGTCTGTGTGTGTGTGTGTGTGTGTGTGTGTGTAAAATAGGTGTTAGCAGTTGAATCCAACAAGCTCTAGAAATAACTGCAGTCAGGACCGATAGAGGAAGAGCTGAGATCTTGGTCACTGCAGCATCAGAACCTTCAGAACTTCCTGGAGAATCCAAAGTTCTGTGTGAGTCGTTGGGTTTTTCAGATATCAGCTGTAGAGGACGGAGAGCTGGGCTCAACCTTCGACGAGCTAAACTCCATGTTGAACCTGCTGCGTTCTCCATCTGGGAGAAACTTTCCTCATCATTTAATTAAACCCAGTTAAACACCAGTCGGATCTTCAGCCACCAGAAACAGAAACCACGTTTCTCCACATTTCCTCACAAAACCAAAAATTCGGGATGGATTTTGGGAGAGCTGATATCTGAAACGGGGGCCGAGCCAGTCCCGCCAGAGCCTAAACCCAGAAGGGTCTGGTCTCCTGAACCTCTGCAGAGCAGCCACGGCACCCACCACCGCTGCTGGCGAGGTTAGTTAGCAACGGTAGCTGCCCTGAGTCCAAAACCTGAGCAAACCTGGGGGGGGGGGCACATTTGAGGAACCATCTGAACGCTGTCGTCTAGATGGTGGCACAGAAAACCAGCTGTGGTGGGACTGGGTGGACCTCTATCACCCAAACGCTGCCTACAAAGACCTGGGGAGAGAAGGAGCCCCTGAGTTTTTGTGAAGTGATTTAAATGAATGAAAGCTGCTGTTGGAACATGCTCAGAAGTGGTTTCAGGCCACTTTACTGGACAGATGACCTAGGGTTCATCTGTCGGTGGCATGTTCCTGGAACACACCTGCCTTTCATCAGTGCTGAGAACGGTGGCTGCTTGGCTCCACCCGTCTTCATGGTCACCTTTCTACTGCAGCTCAAAAAGGGACCACCAGTGCCTCCTCCACCCAAGGTCACACCCACCAAGGAGGTCGCAGAGGAGCAGATCATCGACTTCTTCGGAGGAGAGTTCCTGCCAGCACCCTCGCCCTTGCAGGTCAGTGTGTGTGTGCGTTTTACTAGACAAGTGAGGACATTTGTGCTGGCCCTTTAAAGGACAGTTTTAGGGTTAAGACCTGGTTTTAGGCTTGAGGTGAGAGGTCAGGGTGAGAGGTCAGGGTTAGAGGTCAGTGTGAGAGGTCAGGGTGAGAGGTCAGCGTGAGAGGTCAGTGTGAGAGGTCAGGGTGAGAGGTCAGGGTTAGAGGTCAGTGTGAGAGGTCAGGGTGAGAGGTCAGGGTTAGAGGTCAATGTGAGAGGTCAGGGTGAGAGGTCAGGGTTAGAGGTCAGTGTGAGAGGTCAGGGTTAGAGGTCAGGGTGAGAGGTCAGGGTTAGAGGTCAGTGTGAGAGGTCAGGGTGAGAGGTCAGGGTGAGGTCAGGGTTAGAGGTCAGGGTGAGAGGTCAGGGTTAGAGGTCAGTGTGAGAGGTCAGGGTGAGGTCAGGGTGAGAGGTCAGGGTTAGAGGTCAGGGTGAGAGGTCAGGGTGAGGTCGGTGTGAGAGGTCAGGGTGAGAGGTCAGGGTTAGAGGTCAGTGTGAGAGGTCAGGGTGAGAGGTCAGCGTGAGAGGTCAGTGTGAGAGGTCAGCGTGAGAGGTCAGGGTGAGAGGTCAAGAGATTAGATGGTTAGGGTAAGAAGCTGGGGGGTGAATTATGTCTGTAATTATGTCTCACAAAGATAAAAGTATACAAAGGATGTGTGTGTGTGTTTTATGAGTGTGTGTGTGTGTGTGTGTGTGAGTGAATCTTCGGTGTGTATGTATCTGATTGTGTGTGTATAATCATATATATTGTATTGTTGTTGTTGTTGTTGTTGTCCACAGCCTAACGAACTTCCGGGACAATCGCTGCTGGATCTGGACTTGGATGCTTTTCAACCAGATGAGAGTGTGTCACCAATACCACAGGTTAGGGTTGGCAGTGGTACACAGGCGACCCACTGGCTAACTGTCCTAGCACCTGTACACCTGTGTATCATAGCTTAGGTCGTGGGTTGTTCTTTTGTAACCAGTCGTTGGATTTGAATTAGGCTGAAGATGGGCTTTGTTTTCTGGTTCTGCTGATGACGCCTCACGCTTTTGTCCTCTGGCTCTTTCAGACCGCCGTTCCGTGGGACATGTGGTCGGTGAGTCTCTAAGTGATAAGCCTAACCCTGGGATTAGCAAGAAAAGTCAAGCTGATGTAAATTTCATTAGCTTAGCTTAGCTTAGCTGAGCTGAGCTCGTGTTAGAAGCAGATATTTTAAATGGAACCCAACTTCATTTGCTAAACATTCTTCAGACTTCAGAAAACTCAACAACAAACATCAACTCACTTATATGCCACTATTGTTGGTACTGTTGCAATGCATTCTGGGTAACAGGTAACGTCCAGCCTTAATGACACAGAGAGCAGGAAAACTCAGTCAGGAGGCCGGTGAGGACATTCAGACAAGTGAGGAGGCCACAGTCGGACCACCCGGAGAGGACGTGGCAGCTCTCAGGGCGTCCTCAGGCCTGAAGACCTGAGGATGAAGACCTGAGGATGAAGACCTGAGGCTGAAGACCTGAGGCTGAAGACCTGAGGATGAAGACCTGAGGATGAAGACCTGAGGATGAAGACCTGAGGATGAAGACCTGAGGCTGAAGACCTGAGGATGAAGACCTGAGGCTGAAGACCTGAGGATGAAGACCTGAGGATGAAGACCTGAGGATGAAGACCTGAGGCTGAAGACCTGAGGCTGAAGACCTTAGGATGAAGACCTGAGGCTGAAGACCTGAGGCTGAAGACCTGAGGCTGAAGACCTTAGGATGAAGACCTGAGGATGAAGACCTGAGGCTGAAGACCTGAGGATGAAGACCTGAGGCTGAAGACCTGAGGATGAAGACCTGAGGCTGAAGACCTGAGGCTGAAGACCTGAGGATGAAGACCTTAGGATGAAGACCTGAGGATGAAGACCTGAGGCTGAAGACCTGAGGATGAAGACCTGAGGCTGAAGACCTGAGGCTGAAGACCTTAGGATGAAGACCTGAGGATGAAGACCTGAGGATGAAGACTTGAGGCTGTTACACACTCGGGGACAAGTTGGCCCTGATTGGAGAGTAGGATGCACTTTTTCATGCGGTGGTGTTGAAGAACATCCTGTAAAACCAGATGAAGACACCTGAATGGGCAATAAATCAGAGGAGCCAACACGGTTGACTGAGGAGGAGCGCCTGTACAGTCGTGCACAGAGCGTGCACGAGGTGCTTGCTGCATTGGGAGGGGCCTCAAGTGGCAGCATTAGTTATGTAAATCCACTAGTCAGTGTTGCACTAACAAGTAGCGTTACCTTCATCTCCATCTTCTGTCATGGGCTGAGGCCCGGCAGCGACCCACTAAGGTCAGAATCCCAGAATGCATTTCACCCTCAGTGTAATGTAGAAAATACGACAAAGATCACAGAACAGTGGGCTTCCCGTTAACTAAACTAGTCAAACCGATCATCTCAAGCTCTGTCAGCATCAACTGTTCAATGATTCTGTTGTTTCTTTGTTTTTAAGGCAAACTCCCAGACAGCTCAGCCTGTGAGTAAAGAACTCAACTGTTTCCCACATCTTCTAACATCTTCTCACATGTTCTCACATGTGCAGACCAGATTAGTGCTGGTCTCCAGAGCTTCAGAGAGGCTCCCAGTTGAAGCCCATCCACCCAGTATAACCCAGTTCCTCCTCAGAGCAGGCTGGGACGGTGTACATTTTAACACATTCCCTGCCTTTTCCATGCAGGGTGCAGATGCCAGTTTTGGTGCTGACTGGTCTGCAGACTTTGGTTCCAGCTCAATAAGTGGAGGGGCCATTCCAGGCATTGAGTCCTCTGCTGCAGGGGTGGAGGGGGCACAGGATGCTGCTCAGAGTGGGCTCCACCCAGAGGGAGACACAACTACAGGACCCCCAGAGGGTGGAGCAACAACAGCAGCCGAAGGAGAGGTTAGCAGCTGGGACTCTCAAACAAACTATCAACTCCAACCCTCTGGAGATGAGGCAGAGCAGGGAGGTCCAGGTGGAGATCCAGCAGATCATGAAGCACGCAGGAAATCCACCCCAGGACTTGTGTTCACCAATGAGTATGGGGAACAGATCGAGGGCAGCACAGAGGACAAGGAGGGGAAGTGTTTCAGGTCAGATGGGTCAGGGTCTGAGTACGAGACTGCTGAAGAGTGGGCTGATGGAGGTCAGGGAGGAGGCTGGGTGAGCCCAGATGATGAACGTTCCTGTACAAATCAAGTTCCACTTAAAGTGTCAGACGGGTTGGAAGCTGGACATGAGGCTGCAGAGCAGGAGTTATGGAAGAGTGACGAAGAAAAGTGTTCAGCTGATGAAGAGTTGGCACGGAACACTGGTACACAATCAGTTTCCAGAGATCAGGCAGGTGAGCAAGGCACGCTCACTTTCACCTGTGAGCCACAAACAGGAAGTGTGTTTAACGAAAACCCCTCAGATAACAAGGGAGGTGCGTTTGATTCAGATCCCACGACTGAAGCACAGGGAGGAGGTGCGTTTGATTCAGACCCTTTTGCAGAAACACAGGGAGGAGGTGCGTTTGATTCAGACCCTTTTGCTGAAGCACAGGGAGGAGGTGCGTTTGATTCAGACCCTTTTGCTGAAGCACAGGGAGGAGGTGCGTTTGATTCAGACCCTTTTGTTGAAGGACAGGGAGGAGGTGCGTTTGATTCAGACCCTTTTGCTGAAGCACAGGGAGGAGGTGCGTTTGATTCAGATCCCACGACTGAAACACAGGGAGGAGGTGCGTTTGATTCAGACCCTTTTGCTCAAACAGAAAGTGGAGGTGCGTTTGATTCAGACCCTTTTGCTGAAACACAGGGAGGAGGTGCGTTTGATTCAGACCCTTTTGCTGAAACACAGGGAGGAGGTGCGTTTGATTCAGACCCTTTTGCTGAAACAGAAAGTGGAGGTGCGTTTGATTCAGACCCTTTTGCTGAAACACAGGGAGGAGGTGCGTTTGATTCAGACCCTTTTGCTCAAACAGAAAGTGGAGGTGCGTTTGATTCAGACCCTTTTGCTCAAACAGAAAGTGGAGGTGCGTTTGATTCAGACCCTTTTGCTCAAACAGAAAGTGGAGGTGCGTTTGAGTCAGACCAGTGTGTCAACAGTTTCCCAGAAACATGTTCAGGTACTGAAGATGGCGTCTGGACCTCCGAGCCCTGGCGGGACTCTGCATCCGTCTCAGCTGAGGGAGTTAAAGCTGTAAACAGAATTCACAAAGAACCAGAAAATTCAGACATGTCAGAAGATGAAGCTGCAAACCGAAGACTTGGAAAGTTGTATCAAGAGCTAGATACAGAGAAGGAAGAGGTATTGGTCTTTCTCAACTCCGCCCTGTGGTAGAAACCAGCCTCGTGTAGAAATGAATGGAGAATCCTTTATGGTGTCTTCTACCCTTCCACAGAGTCCTCAAACCTGGACCCCAGCCTGAGCTCCTCCTACACCTCCTCTTGCTTGCTTTATCTGTGTGTCCATCCCATCCTCCGGTTCCACATTTGGTTATCTTTAAGGTGTCACCGTTGCAGCGTGCTAACAATGTTTGTGTCTTTGTGCTTTACTCCAGGTCACCAGTGCGTTTAATGGCCTGTCCCAGGTAACCTGTTCTAATCTGTTAAACGGGTCTGAGATTGAACCTTTGCTTGACTGGCTGATGAACCCCTCCACCAGACGGATCCCTCAGAACGGAGGGAGGAATCGATTGGATACCATCATGTGATTGAGTCATGTGTCTTCTCCACCGGGGAGACAACAACAACAACAACAACAACAACAACAACAACAACAGCAAATATAGCAACAACAACAACAGTAGCAGCAACAACAACAACAAATATAGCAACAACAACAACAAATATAGCAACAACAGCCCACAAAGGTTGAATGTCAGTCAGAACCAAAGAGGTTTTGAATGAAAGATGTGTGTCGGACCAGTAAAGTGTGTTTTGTGAATCATCATGACCAATGTGGGTCAGTGTTAGTTAGTGTGGGTTAGTGTGGGTTATTGATAGTGTGGGTTAGTGTTAGTTAGTGTGGGTCAGTGTTAATTAGTGTGGGTTAGTGTTAGTTAGTGTGGGTCAGTGTTAGTTAGTGTGGGTCAGTGTGGGTTAGTGTTAGTTTGTGTGGGTTAGTGTTAGTTAGTGTGGGTCAGTGTTAGTTAGTGTGGGTTAGTGTTAGTTAGTGTGGGTTAGTGTTAGTGTGGGTTAGTGTTAGTTTGTGTGGGTTAGTGTGTTAGTATTGGTCAGTGTGGGTTAGTGTTAGTTTGTGTGGGTTAGTGTGTTAGTGTTAGTCAGTGTTAGTTAGTGTGCGTTAGGGTTAGTGTGAGTTAGTGTGGGTTAGTGTTAGTGTAGGTTAGTGTTGGCTTAGTATTCGTATGGGTTAGTATTAGTGTAGGTTAGGGTTAGTGTGGGTTAATTTCAGTCTGTGTGGCTTAGGGTTCGTATGGGTTAGTGCTAGTCAGTGTGGGTTAGTGCTCATTAGTGTGGGTTAGTGTTAGTTAGTGTGGGTTAGTGTTAGTCAGTGTGGGTTAGTTAAAGTACTGTAACGGTTAGTCTGGCATGTTGATGTTGAGGGTTTAGTGGAAGTAAATGTTATAATGTGACTCGTTGTGACTCGTTTGTGTTTCACCTGTCTGCTCCCCAGGATGCGGCTCCGCCCTCTTTTTTTGCTGATTTTGATAAAATGGTAAGTTTAACCAGGTCAGGCTTTATAGACAGGTTTAGTTTAACGAGGTTCATCAGTTTCAGAAAAATGGGTTTCAGATTTGAAAATTGTGTAAATTGAAAGCAGAGAAAGTGCTGGAAACCTGCTGCTGTTATCAGGCTGATCAGTATTGATAGAGATCATTAGTGATCTGCTGACGTTTGCATCTGACAGCATCTTCAGATGGTAACCAAGGTCCAACAGTGCAGTTGTGGTTTAGTCTAGTTCTATTAGTGATTCATCTAGATCACATTATCTCCTATTAAGAAACTCAGTTCTAGTTCTGGTTCGAGTTGAAAGGAACATGTCAGGAGCCAGTTTTGGGTTCACACCAAGTTTTCTCTACAAGAACGAGGTTAAAACAGAACCAAGTGAGGTTCCTGAAGCTCCAGACACAGAAGCTCCTGAGGAACAGGAGGCTACAGCTCCCCCTGCTGGTGAGGAGCCCGCAGCACCTGCTGAAGAAGAGGAAGAGAAGAGTGAAGAAGAGGAGGTGAAGCCGACTACAGCTCCTTCCACTGAGGAAGAGCTGGAGCCCACTGTTGCTCCCTCTGATGAAGTGATGGAGGAGACTGAAGCGCCACCTGCTGGTGAGGAGGACACAGAGGGATCAGGCAGTCTGGAGGAGGAGAAGCCAGTCGTAAGTGAACAGCATGATCTTCATCCTTGATACATCTGGTCAGTCGGCAGGTTCATCTTCATCATCACCACCATGGCCAGGAGTATCTTCATCATCAGCAAACTCATCATCAAGATGATCTTCATCAGCAAACTCATCATCCTCATCAAGATGATCTTCATCATCAAACTCATTATCCTCATCAAGATGATCTTCATCATCAGCAAACTCATCATCAAGATGATCTTCATCATCATCATTAAGATTATCATCATCATGATCTTCATCACCATCCTCATCAAGATGATCTTCATCATCAAACTCATTATCCTCATCAAGATGATCTTCATCATCATCATTAAGATTGTCTTCATCATCATCAAGATGATCTTCATCATCAGCAAACTCATCATCAAGATGATCTTCATCATCAAACTCATCATCAAACTCATCATCCTCATCAAGATTATCTTCATCATCATCAAGATGATCTTCATCATCATCATTAAGATTATCATCATCATGATCTTCATCACCATCCTCATCAAGATGATCTTCATCATCAGCAAACTCACCATCATGAAGACCTTCATGATGATGATGATCAAGATGATCTTCATCATCATTAAGATTGTCTTCATCACCATCAGGATTATCTTCATCATCCTCATCCTCATCATCTTGTATCAATCAATACTTCACTCAGTTTCTAATAAACGTGAATGTTTTCGTTTGAAGGTACCTGAGGAACCTTCATCCATCCAGGAGGCGGAGCTTGATGAGGTTTCTTTTTCATTTGTGTTGATTTTGCTTGTTTTCGATCTTAATACGTCTTAAATAAAAATGTTGTCTGTAGATTCCTGGTGCTGACCAAACATGTGCGGATGAAGCAGCTCCGCTGGTAAATATAAAGAACAACAACAACAACAACAACACTAATAATAATAGTTTTGGGGGCCGCTGACACGATTGTCTCATTAATGTGAATGAAGTTCAAACCCTAAATCAGAGCTCCCTCATTGGAGACGAGTGTTTCAGCTCCTCTGACCCGGTTCTGTTTTGATCTGGGATCACGTCTTCCTGTCGTTGCAGGAAAACATGCCGATCCCGTCAGTGATCATCGAACCCGCCTCCAGTAATGAAGGTGACGACGACCGCGATGGTGACATCATCTCGCCCACCGCCGCCAGTGACAACGATGTGACCACGGTGAGCCAGACCATGAAACACATGAGTCCATCTGGAGGCGTGTCCGGGCTCCCGGATGACTTCCTGTACAAGGTGAGACTTCCTTCAAGGCCAATAATCCGACCCGGACCCTGACCCTGATCCTGATCCTGATCCTGACCCTGATCCTGATCCTGATCCTGATCCTGACCCTGACCCTGACCCTGATCCTGACCCTGATCCTGATCCTGATCCTGACCCTGATCCCGACCCTGATCCTGACACTGACCCTGATCCTGACCCTGATCCTGACCCTGATCCTGACCCCGACCCCGATCCCGACTCTGATCCTGCCCCTGTCTCTGACCCTTAGCCTGATCCTGATCCTGATCCTGACCCTGACCCTGACCCTGACCCTGACCCTGATCCTGACCCTGATCCTGACCCTGACCCCGATCCCGACTCTGATCCTGCCCCTGACCCTGACCCTGATCCTGATCCTGATCCTGATCCTGACCCTGACCCTGACCCTGACCCTGATCCTGATCCTGATCCTGACTCTGACTCTGAACCCGACCCCGACCCTGATCCTGACCCTGATCCCGACCCTGACCCCGACCCTAATCCCGACCCCGACCCTGACCTTGATCCCGACCCTGATCCCGACCCTGACCCCGACCCTGACCCTGACCCTGACCCTGAGCCTGAGCCTGAGCCTGAGCCTGATCCTGACCCCAACCCTGATCCCGACCCTGACCCTGAGCCTGAGCCTGATCCTGATCCCGACCCCAACCCTGATCCCGACCCTGACCGCGACCCGACCCGACCCTGATCCTGACCCTGACCCTGACCCCGACCCTGACAGGAAGTTCCCAGCAGGACCACAGGTGACACCTCTGTGTCTTCAGGTGGAGACGATGCACGACTTTGAAGCAGCCAACTCAGACGAACTTGAACTGAAGAGAGGTGACGTGGTTCTGGTGGTGCCCACCGAGTCGGCGGAGGATCAGGTGAGAATGGAACCAGACACACCTGCCAGGACCACAAACACATTTGAATATTTCAGCTGTGTGGCTGAAACCTTGATTACATTTGTTTGTCAGTCAAAACATTTGAACCTTTTTATTGTCACTAAAACTCAAAAACGTCCGAAAGAAAAACCCCACAAACACGAGTTGACAAAGTTCTGCTGAGACCCAGGAGAACCACAGGAGAACCACAGGAGAACCACAGGAGAACCACAGGAGAGCTTCGCTCAGGTGGAGACGTGCTAAATGGAGCAGGTGCATAAAACAAAGGCGTCACCTGATGTCACTGTTGCTCCGACTACAGAAAACAGCCGCAGGTGTTTAGGGATGAGCTGAGCTCAGATTGTCCTGCGTTAACGTTGCGCTGTTGTTGTTGTTGTTGTTGTTGTTGTTGTTGTTGTGGCAGGACGCTGGTTGGCTCACGGGTATCAAAGAAAGCGAGTGGTTAGCACGCGGTGCTAGCGCCCAGAAAGGACTGTTTCCAGAGAACTTTACGCAGCGTTTGGAATAAGAAGACTCGCGACGCTGTAAAAAACAAGACGTGAGCAGAAGTTTGAGGCAACATCAGAGCAACATCAGCAACTGCCTGGAGGCACCTGGTGCAACCGTGGGCAGGTCACCACCAGGTTCCTCTGCACAGCAAACTGGTGCCAACGTCTCGTTTGATCCTGGAAATTACGAAGCATGACGTGATAGTCTGGCCCCCCCACAAACAACCAATATTCTCCTGTTGTTGGAAGACGTGACTTTAACTGGGAAAAACATCTGGACCGGAACAGCGGAAGAAAAGAGAGAAAAAGATCCTCTGTTGCTCCAGACGTGTTTGATTGCTGTGGAATATTCTAGAATCTGTAGTCATGTGACCTATTTAAATGTTCTGGAGTCTGCCAGGGAGTCGGTGAGGACGCGTCCGTTGGCGAGTTCCTACCTGCGAGTGTTTGGTGATCAAGTCTCTGTTCTGTGTTTCTGCCAAAATAATGTTGCTTATTGATTTAATAGTAGAGCTAATTGATCCAGACCATAAGTCACAGCGACGCTGTTTGATGCAATTTATGTTGTGTGTTTATTCCTGGTGTGTTGGACACTTCTGATGTCACTTCCTTTGACCTTGATGGTGTAGATCCGTGACCTTGATGCCACAAATCACTTGTTTATGTCATCAATAAATGAGTCCTGGGAACATTTTGGCTTCTTTATCGTTCATGATCCAACCGCACACATACAGTTGGGGGGGGGGGGGGGGCAGAGCTTCCATGAACTTTGAGCAGAACTGACGTCAGCAGGAAGCATCAGAACTGGAGGATGAAGAGTGAAGAACAGCAAAGTCTTGAAAATGTGAAACATTCCAAACGTCACAAACTTCTTCACTTTATTTCATCCTCCTCAAACTCATGAACAAATCTCAAGGTCACAATATCTGCAGAGGATCAATGAAGGTCACGTGAAGCCGTCAGAGGCTTCTTCTCCCATCGTTCCTCCATGAAGGTGCTGAGAAGAAGCTGAGTGGATGCTGCTGAGGCGGGCAGAAGCCAGAAGACCTGGCCTGTTAAATGGGTCCACAGGTGTCTTCTGGAAGGTTCTGCAGCCTGAGAACCTGTTGCAGACGATGAGCAGGTGCAGCAGGCCAGAGTGTGACTGTGGGGACGAGACCGATAAAATCACTTCCTGTGCTGCGGCTGTGTGCTTCCTGTGACGGTGTCCTAGCAACAGTGAAACCACACGTTCTGGGGGAGCGACGCTGAAAGAGACGCAGAAACCTTCACAGCAACCTTCGGCTCCTTGCAGCATCTTCTCACCACATTTATCTTCTGGACGTTCACAGTCACGTCAATAAAATGTAAACATCAACTCTGAGCAAAAGGGAAACCTTGAAAATCTGTTCATAGGTTCTAATCGTGATGATTTATCTTTGATGTTTTAGAGAAATGAATGAGCAGAAGCACATTTCAGAGCTGCTGAGACTGCTGTCGTCATGGAGACCTGTTTCCTGTTTGTGGTGAGGTGGGCGGGGCATCAGCAGCAGGGGCTGATGGGGGCTGAGAGGAGCTGGATCAGTCCTGCCTCCGGCCCACCAAAGCAACAATGCAGCCGTTCACACCTGCGGCTCTCTGCTTCCTCTGCTCAGGTGAGTGTTTCCAGCCAGCCAGGACACGACCACCACACACACGCTGACTTAAGCTGCCTGTCCCCGTCTCTACAGGGCTGGTTGTCATAGAAACGCAGCTGACCCAGGACCAGATCTCAGTGACCCGCAGAGCTGGTAAAATTGCCTCAATAAGCTGTGGAGGAATCGATGAGTGTGGTAGTTATGTGTTGTGGTACCAGAAGAAGGAATCAGGCACGTTTGAATTGCTCCTGGATATTGATAAGAGAGACAGTCAAATCGAGCGGTACTCTCATGCTGAGAAAGATGATTTCTCAGCTAGGATTCAGCAGAACAACTGTGAGTTGCTCATCTTCTCAGTTAAACCCTCTCACGCTGCCTCATATTACTGCTCCTGTTGGAAGAGTGGATCCACAGTGAGAGAAGATGTGAGGCACCTGAACAAAAACCAGCTGCTGTGGATCAATATCCTTTCTGATGGAAACCTGATGTCTGGAACCAGAAAGACCTGATGTCTGGAACCAGAAAGACCTGATGTCTGGAACCACGAAGACCTGATGTCTGGAACCAGGAAGATCTGATGTCTGGAACCAGGAAGATCTGATGTCTGGAACCAGGAAGATCTGATGTCTGGAACCACAAAGACCTGATGTCTGGAACCAGGAAGACCTGATGTCTGGAACCAGGAAGACCTGATGTCAGAGTCACCTGTACTGAAACAGGAATCTTCAGGATCAGAACCTCGACTCAAATGTTCAGCAGCAGATTTTGTCCTTCTCCGTTTCACTGTGTCTGGATTTTTGGATCTGGAACCAGACTCGTCGTCTCAGGTGAGAATCAAACTTTGCTCCAAACCTTTTAATAACGATCAAAAGACAAAAAAGAAATATTGACACACTCAAGAAGATTATCTATAAAACCATAAACACAAGAGCACAGACGGGAATTTAGCTGGATTCATCCATGGATTATTGGTGAATAAATGGGTCGATTATCAGTGGATTATTGGTGAATAAATGGGTAGATTATCTGTGGATTATTGGTGAATAAATGGGTAGATTATCTGAGGATTATTGGTGAATAAATGGGTAGATTATCAGTGGATTATTGGTGAATTAATGGGTAGATTATCTGTGATTATTGGTGAATAAATGGGTAGAATATCTGTGGATTATTGGTGAATAAATGGGCAGATTATCTGTGGATTATTGGTGAATAAATGGGTAGATTATCGGTGGATTATTGGTGAATAAATGGGTAGATTATCTGAGGATTATTGGTGAATAAATGGGTAAATTATCAGTGGATTATTGGTGAATTAATGGGTAGATTATCTGTGATTATTGGTGAATAAATGGGTAGAATATCAGTGGATTATTGGTGAATAAATGGGTAGATTATCTGTGATTATTGGTGAATAAATGGGTAGAATATCTGTGGATTATTGGTGAATAAATGGGCAGATTATCTGTGGATTATTGGTGAATAAATGGGTAGATTATCGGTGGATTATTGGTGAATAAATGGGTAGATTATCGGTGGATTATTGGTGAATAAATGGGTAGATTATCGGTGGATTATTGGTGAATAAATGGGTAGATTATCTGTGGATTATTGGTGAATAAATGGGTAGATTATCTGTGATTATTGGTGAATAAATGGGTAGAATATCAGTGGATTATTGGTCAATAAATGGGTAGAATATCAGTGGATTATTGGTCAATAAATGGGTAGATTATCAGTGGATTATTGGTGAATAAATGGGTAGAATATCAGTGGATTATTGGTGAATAAATGGGTCAATTATCGGTGGATTATTGGTGAATAAATGGGTCGATTATCGGTGAATAAAAGGGTAGATTATCGGTGGATTATTAGAGAATAAATGGGTAGATTATCAATAGACTATTGGTGAATAAAACGGTAGATTACCAGTAGATTATCGGTGAATTAATGGGTAGATTATGGGTAGATTATTTGTGAATAAATGGGTAGATTATCAGTGGATTATTGGTGAATTAATGGGTAGATTATGGGTAGATTATTTGTGAATAAATGGGTAGATTATCAGTGGATTATTGGTGAATTAATGGGTAGATTATCGTAGATTATTGGTGAAAAAAGGGTCGATTATCGGAAGATTATTGGTGAATAAATGGGTAGATTATCAATGGATTATTGGTGAATAAATGGGTAGATTATCTGTGGATTATTGGTGAATAAATGGGTAAATTATCAGTGGATTATTGGTGAATTAATGGGTAGATTATCTGTGATTATTGGTGAATAAATGGGTAGAATATCAGTGGATTATTGGTGAATAAATGGGTAGATTATCTGTGATTATTGGTGAATAAATGGGTAGAATATCTGTGGATTATTGGTGAATAAATGGGCAGATTATCTGTGGATTATTGGTGAATAAATGGGTAGATTATCGGTGGATTATTGGTGAATAAATGGGTAGATTATCGGTGGATTATTGGTGAATAAATGGGTAGAATATCGGTGGATTATTGGTGAATAAATGGGTAGATTATCGGTGGATTATTGGTGAATAAATGGGTAGATTATCGGTGGATTATTGGTGAATAAATGGGTAGATTATCTGTGGATTATTGGTGAATAAATGGGTAGATTATCTGTGATTATTGGTGAATAAATGGGTAGAATATCAGTGGATTATTGGTCAATAAATGGGTAGAATATCAGTGGATTATTGGTCAATAAATGGGTAGATTATCAGTGGATTATTGGTGAATAAATGGGTAGAATATCAGTGGATTATTGGTGAATAAATGGGTCAATTATCGGTGGATTATTGGCGAATAAATGGGTCGATTATCGGTGGATTATTGGTGAATAAAAGGGTAGATTATCGGTGGATTATTAGAGAATAAATGGGTAGATTATCAATAGACTATTGGTGAATAAAACGGTAGATTACCAGTAGATTATCGGTGAATTAATGGGTAGATTATGGGTAGATTATTTGTGAATAAATGGGTAGATTATCAGTGGATTATTGGTGAATTAATGGGTAGATTATGGGTAGATTATTTGTGAATAAATGGGTAGATTATCAGTGGATTATTGGTGAATTAATGGGTAGATTATCGTAGATTATTGGTGAAAAAAAGGGTCGATTATCGGAAGATTATTGGTGAATAAATGGGTAGATTATCAATGGATTATTGGTGAATAAATGGGTAGATTATCTGTGGATTATTGGTGAATAAATGGGTGGATTATCCGTGGATAATTGGTTAAAAATGGGTAGATTATCGGTGGATTATTGGTGAATAAATGGGTAAATTATCGGTGGATTATCGGTGAATAAATGGGTAGATTATCAATGGATTATTGGTGAATAAATGGGTCGATTATCAGTGTATTATTGTTGAATAAATGGGTAGATTATCAATAGATGTTTGGTGAATAAATGGGTAGATTATCAGTGGATTATTGGTGAATAAATGGGTAGATTATCGGTAGATTATTGGTGAATAAATGGTTAGATTATCAATGGATTATTAGTGAATAAATGGGTAGATTATCTGTGGATTATTGGTGAATAAATGGGTAGATTATCGGTAGATTATTGGTGAATAAATGGGTAGATTATCAATAGATTATTGGTGAATAAATGGGTGGATTATCTGTGGATTATTGGTGAATAAATGGGTAGATTATCGATTATGAATGAGTTGTGTGAGCGCACGATGTGCATGTGTGGTTGAGCTGACCTCTGACCTCCAGCGTTGACCCCTCAGGGCCAGTGAGAGCAGTAACTCTGGTGTCTCACCACAGATGCGGCGCTGGTCCAGCCTGTGTTGAGCGTGTACCCAGCAGCATCCAGAGATCCTCTGGAGGGGAGGACCGCCCTGCTGTGTGTGGCCTCAGACATGGTTCCTCCTCTGGTGAGGTTCTCCTGGAGGAGACAACGGGCCGACAGCGCTGTGGAGGAGTCACCTCCTGCCCATGAAGAAGAGCTGCAGCTCAGAGAGCCGGGCCGCATCACCTCCATCAGACTGCTGGACCGGGACGCCGTCCACACCTATAAATACCGCTGCTCCGTGCAGCACGAGGGGGGGACGGTGAAGGCCCAGTCCCAGCAAGGTGCTGATGTCCTGTCCCTCAGCCATCTTGAGACACCTTCAGGTGGGCTGATCTTTCTTCTTCACTGTGTTTGTCTTCCAGAGGTTGCACCAGTTCGCCCGTCCATCCCTACGTCTGTCCCCCCGTCCATCACCCCGACTGTCCCCCCGTCCATCCCCCCGTCCATCCCTCCGTCCATCCCCCCGTCCATCCCCCCGTCCATCCCTCCGTCCATCCCCCCGTCTGTGCTGAGGATGAAGCTGCTCTCTTTTGTCTACACGGCCCTGATGATGAAGAGTCTGCTGAGCTGCTGTGGAATCTCTCTGCTCCTCTTCCTCACCAACAACCAGAAACAGGCTGACTGACTGGTTCCAGTCCACCATCCTGTCTCGTCCTCTCACTGCTTCCTTTTCCACTGGGACTTTTCCTCTCGCAGAATAAAAGCTTCTCTCCAGCAATAATAACTGTAATTTGCCAGCTTTGATCAATAAAGTAAATGTGTCTGAACAGGAAGCTGAATCCTCGTTGTGAGGTCACCAAACTCTTCGTGGTTTGATGTCATTTTTTCATCTTTGTTGATGAATTTCTGGACCGATGACAGCGTCTCGATCACTTCCTGTTTGACATGTTTGTTATTAGGAAGCGGCAGAATGAGACGGTTGCTGCTCACATGTTGATCTTTAGGGACGATATTGGAAGACACAGAAGATTTCCTGTTTATTACGGAGAAATCCAGAAATGGTTCGTTGATCATTACATACAAATTAAGTCCGAATAATTCTAAAAGTGTCCAGAAGATAAATGTGGTGAGAAGATGCTGCAAGGAGCCGAAGATTGCTGTGAAGGTTTCTGCGTCTCTTTCAGCGTTGCTCCCCCAGAACGTGTGGTTTCACTGTTGCTAGGACACCGTCACAGGAAGCACACAGCCGCAGCACAGGAAGTGATTTTATCGGTCTCGTCCCCACAGTCACACTCTGGCCTGCTGCACCTGCTCATCGTCTGCAACAGGTTCTCAGGCTGCAGAACCTTCCAGAAGACACCTGTGGACCCATTTAACAGGCCAGGTCTTCTGGCTTCTGCACGCTCAGCAGCATCCACTCAGCTTCTTCTCAGCACCTTCGTGGGGCACAAATTAGTCAGTAAAATCCCTTCTGGAAGGGGATCAACAGGATCGGCTCAAATCAGCATTTCCCTTCTAACAATAGTTGATATTTAAAACCCGTTTGGAAGCATCTCCACAGGATCTTCAGCAACGTGAGTTGTGATGGAGGCCCCAAGATTCAGGTCAGGATTATGAAGTCAGTGACCAGATAAACCAGAACAACTGCTCTTCATCTTTAGGCCCCTTTAGCAAACTAGAGAAAAGCACTGGGCGCTGTGGGGCTTTGATGTTTCAGATCAAAGTCTCTCTGGAATCTACGTTACCAACTGAATCAGCTCTTCCTTGGTCCACCATCAGCGCCTCCTGAAGACATTAAAATCCGGCCGTGCCGTGGACAAGGAGGGGAAGTGTTTCAGGTCTCCAGATGGGTCAGGGTCTGAGTACGAGACTGCTGAAGAGTGGGCTGATGGAGGTCAGGGAGGAGGCTGGGTGAGCCCAGATGATGAACGTTACTGTACAAATCAAGTTCCACTTAAAGTGTCAGACGGGTGGGAAGCTGGACACGAGGCTGCAGAGCAGGAGTTATGGAAGAGTGACGAAGAAAAGTGTTCAGCTGATGAAGAGTTGGCACGGAACACTGGTACACAATCAGTTTCCAGAGATCAGGCAGGTGAGCAAGGCACGCTCACTTTCACCTGTGAGCCTCAAACAGGAAGTGTGTTTAACGAAAACCCCTCAGATAACAAGGGAGGTGCGTTTGATTCAGATCCCACGACTGAAGCACAGGGAGGAGGTGCCTTTGATTCAGACCCTTTTGCTGAAGCACAGGGAGGAGGTGCGTTTGATTCAGACCCTTTTGCTCAAACAGAAAGTGGAGGTGCGTTTGATTCAGACCCTTTTGCTCAAACAGACAGTGGAGGTGCGTTTGATTCAGATCCTTTTGCTCAAACAGAAAGTGGAGGTGCGTTTGAGTCAGACCAGTGTGTCAACAGTTTCCCAGAAACATGTTCAGGTACTGAAGATGGCGTCTGGACCTCCGAGCCCTGGCGGGACTCTGCATCCGTCTCAGCTGAGGGAGTTAAAGCTGTAAACAGAATTCACAAAGAACCAGAAAATTCAGACATGTCAGAAGATGAAGCTGCAAACCGGAGACTTGGAAAGTTGTATCAAGAGCTAGATACAGAGAAGGAAGAGGTATTGGTCTTTCTCAACTCCGCCCTGTGGTAGAAACCAGCCTCGTGTAGAAATGAATGGAGAATCCTTTATGGTGTCTTCTACCCTTCCACAGAGTCCTCAAACCTGGACCCCAGCCTGAGCTCCTCCTACACCTCCTCTTGCTTGCTTTATCTGTGTGTCCATCCCATCCTCCGGTTCCACATTTGGTTATCTTTAAGGTGTCACCGTTGCAGCGTGCTAACAATGTTTGTGTCTTTGTGCTTTACTCCAGGTCACCAGTGCGTTTAACGGCCTGTCCCAGGTAACCTGTTCTAATCTGTTAAACGGGTCTGAGATTGAACCTTTGCTTGACTGGCTGATGAACCCCTCCACCAGACGGATCCCTCAAATATAGAAACAACAACCAATATGTAAACAACAACAACAAATATAGCAACAACAGCCCACAAAGGTTGAATGTCAATCAGAACCAAAGAGGTTTTGAATGAAAGATGTGTGTCGGACCAGTAAAGTGTGTTTTGTGAATCATCATGACCAGTGTGGGTCAGTGTTAGTTAGTGTGGGTTAGAGTTAGTTAGTGTGGGTTAGTGTTAGTTAGTGTGGGTTAGTGTTAGTGTTAGTTAGTGTGGGTTAGTGTGGGTTAGTGTGGGTTATTGATAGTGTGGGTCAGTGTTAGTTAGTGTGGGTCAGTGTTAGTTAGTGTGGGTTAGTGTTAGTTAGTGTGGGTTAGTGTTAGTGTTTGTTAGTGTGGGTTAGTGTGGGTTAGTGTGGGTTATTGATAGTGTGGGTCAGTGTTAGTTAGTGTGGGTTAGTGATAGTGTGGGTTAGTGTTAGTGTGGGTTAGTGTGGGTTAGTGCTAGTTAGTGTGGGTTAATGTTAGTGTGGGTTAGTGCTCATTAGTGTGGGTTAGTGTTAGTGTTAGTTAGTGTGGGTTAGTGTGGGTTAGTGTGGGTTAGTGATAGTGTGGGTCAGTGTTAGTTAGTGTGGGTTAGTGATAGCGTGGGTTAGTGTTAGTGTGGGTTAGTGTGGGTTAGTGCTAGTTAGTGTGGGTTAATGTTAGTGTGGGTTAGTGCTCATTAGTGTGGGTTAGTGTTAGTTAGTGTGGGTTATTGTTAGTCAGTGTGGGTTAGTGTTAGTGTGGGTTAGTGTTGGCTTAGTATTGATATGGGTTAGTATTAGTGTAGATTAGGGTTAGTGTTGGTCAGTGTGGGTTAGTTAAAGTACTGTAACGGTTAGTCTGGCATGTTGATGTTGAGGGTTTAGTGGAAATAAATGTTATAATGGGACTCGTTGTGACTCGTTTGTGTTTCACCTGTCTGCTCCTCAGGATGCGGCTCCGCCCTCTTTTTTTTGCTGATTTTGATAAAATGGTAAGTTTAACCAGGTCAGGCTTTATAGACAGGTTTAGTTTAACGAGGTTCATCAGCTTCAGAAAAATGGGTTTCAGATTTGAAAATTGTGTAAACTGAAAGCAGAGAAAGTGCTGGAAACCTGCTGCTGTTATCAGGCTGATCAGTATTGATAGAGATCATTAGTGATCTGCTGACGTTTGCATCTGACAGCATCTTCAGATGGTAACCAAGGTCCAACAGTGCAGTTGTGGTTTAGTCTAGTTCTATTAGTGATTCATCTGGATCACATTATCTCCTATTAAGAAACTCAGTTCTAGTTCTGGTTGGAGTTGAAAGGAATATGTCAGGAGCCAGTTTTGGGTTCACACCAAGTTTTCTCTACAAGAACGAGGTTAAAACAGAACCAAGTGAGGTTCCTGAAGCTCCAGACACAGAAGCTCCTGAGGAACAGGAGGCTACAGCTCCCCCTGCTGGTGAGGAGCCCGCAGCACCTGCTGAAGAAGAGGAAGAGAAGAGTGAAGAAGAGGAGGTGAAGCCGACTACAGCTCCTTCCACTGAGGAAGAGCTGGAGCCCACTGTTGCTCCCTCTGATGAAGTGATGGAGGAGACTGAAGCGCCACCTGCTGGAGAGGAGGACACAGAGGGATCAGGCAGTCTGGAGAAGGAGAAGCCAGTCGTAAGCGAACAGCATGATCTTCATCCTTGATACATCTGGTCAGTCGGCAGGTTCATCTTCATCATCACCACCATGGCCAGGAGTATCTTCATCATCAGCAAACTCATCATCAAGATGATCTTCATCAGCAAACTCATCATCAAGATGATCTTCATCAGCAAACTCATCATCAAACTCATTATCCTCATCAAGATGATCTTCATCAAACTCATCATCCTCATCATCATGATCTTCATCACTATCCTCATCAAGATGATCTTCATCATCAGCAAACTCACCACCATGAAGACCTTTATGATGATGATGATCAAGATTATCTTCATCATCATTAAGATTGTCTTCATCACCATCAGGATTATCTTCATCATCCTCATCATCTTGTATCAATCAATACTTCACTCAGTTTCTAATAAACGTGAATGTTTTCCTTTGAAGGTACCTGAGGAACCTTCATCCATCCAGGAGGCGGAGCTTGATGAGGTTTCTTTTTCATTTGTGTTGATTTTGCTTGTTTTTTATTTTAATACGTCTTAAATAAAAATGTTGTCTGTAGATTCCTGGTGCTGACCAAACATGTGCGGATGAAGCAGCTCCGCTGGTAAATATAAAGAACAACAACAACAACAACAACAACAACACTAATAATAATAGTTTTGGGGGCCGCTGACACGATTGTCTCATTAATGTGAATGAAGTTCAAACCCTAAATCAGAGCTCCCTCATTGGAGACGAGTGTTTCAGCTCCTCTGACCCGGTTCTGTTTTGATCTGGGATCACGTCTTCCTGTCGTTGCAGGAAAACATGCCGATCCCGTCAGTGATCATCGAACCCGCCTCCAGTAATGAAGGTGACGACGACCGCGATGGTGACATCATCTCGCCCACCGCCGCCAGTGACAACGATGTGACCACGGTGAGCCAGACCATGAAACACATGAGTCCATCTGGAGGCGTGTCCGGGCTCCCGGATGACTTCCTGTACAAGGTGAGACTTCCTTCCAGGCCAATAATCCGACCCAGACCCGGACCCTGACCCTGACCCTGATCCCGACCCTGACTCTGACCGTGATCCTGACCCTGATCCCGACCCTGACTCTGACCCTGACCCTGACCCTGACCCTGACCCTGACCCTGACCCCGACCCTGACCGTGATCCTGATCCCGACCCTAACCCTGACCCTGACCCTGACCCCGACCCTTTTCCTGACCCCGACCCTGACCGTGATCCTGATCCCGACCCTGACCCTGACCCCGACCCTTTTCCTGACCCCGACCCTGATCCCGACCCTGACCCTGACCCCGACCCTGACCCTGACCCCGACCCTGACCCTGACCCCGACCCTGACCGTGATCCTGATCCCGACCCTAACCCTGACCCTGACCCTGACCCTGACCCCGACCCTTTTCCTGACCCCGACCCTGACCGTGATCCTGATCCCGACCCTGATCCCGACCCTGACCCCGACCCTGGCAGGAAGTTCCCAGCAGGACCACAGGTGACACCTCTGTGTCTTCAGGTGGAGACGATGCACGACTTTGAAGCAGCCAACTCAGACGAACTTGAACTGAAGAGAGGTGACGTGGTTCTGGTGGTGCCCACCGAGTCGGCGGAGGATCAGGTGAGAATGGAACCAGACACACCTGCCAGGACCACAAACACATTTGAATATTTCAGCTGTGTGGCTGAAACCTTGATTACATTTATTTGTCAGTCAAAACATTTGAACCTTTTTATTGTCACTAAAACTCAAAAACGTCCGAAAGAAAAACCCCACAAACACGAGTTGACAAAGTTCTGCTGAGACCCAGGAGAACCACAGGAGAACCACAGGAGAACCACAGGAGAACCACAGGAGAGCTTCGCTCAGGTGAAGACGTGCTAAATGGAGCAGGTGCATAAAACAAAGGCGTCACCTGATGTCACTGTTGCTCCGACTACAGAAAACAGCCGCAGGTGTTTAGGGATGAGCTGAGGTCAGATTGTCCTGCGTTAACGTTGCGCTGTTGTTGTTGTTGTTGTTGTTGTTGTTGTTGTTGTGGCAGGACGCTGGTTGGCTCACGGGTATCAAAGAAAGCGAGTGGTTAGCACGCGGTGCTAGCGCCCAGAAAGGACTGTTTCCAGAGAACTTTACGCAGCGTTTGGAATAAGAAGACTCGCGACGCTGTAAAAAACAAGACGTGAGCAGAAGTTTGAGGCAACATCAGAGCAACATCAGCAACTGCCTGGAGGCACCTGGTGCAACCGTGGGCAGGTCACCACCAGGTTCCTCTGCTCAGCAAAACTGGTGCCAACGTCTAGTTTGATCCTGGAAATTACGAAGCATGACGTGATAGTCTGGCCCCCCCACAAACAACCAATATTCTCCTGTTGTTGGAAGACGTGACTTTAACTGGGAAAAACATCTGGACCGGAACAGCGGAAGAAAAGAGAGAAAAAGATCCTCTGTTGCTCCAGACGTGTTTGATTGCTGTGGAATATTCTAGAATCTGTAGTCATGTGACCTATTTAAATGTTCTGGAGTCTGCCAGGGAGTCGGTGAGGACGCGTCCGTTGGCGAGTTCCTACCTGCGAGTGTTTGGTGATCAAGTCTCTGTTCTGTGTTTCTGCCAAAATAATGTTGCTTATTGATTTAATAGTAGAGCTAATTGATCCAGACCATAAGTCACAGCGACGCTGTTTGATGCAATTTATGTTGTGTGTTTATTCCTGGTGTGTTGGACACTTCTGATGTCACTTCCTTTGACCTTGATGGTGTAGATCCGTGACCTTGATGCCACAAATCACTTGTTTATGTCATCAATAAATGAGTCCTGGGAACATTTTGGCTTCTTTATCGTTCATGATCCAACCGCACACATACAGTTGGGGGGGGGGGGGGGCAGAGCTTCCATGAACTTTGAGCAGAACTGACGTCAGCAGGAACCATCAGAACTGGAGGATGAAGAGTGAAGAACAGCAAAGTCTTGAAAATGTGAAACATTCCAAACGTCACAAACTTCTTCACTTTATTTCATCCTCCTCAAATTCATGAACAAATCTCAAGGTCACAATATCTGCAGAGGATCAATGAAGGTCACGTGAAGCCGTCAGAGGCTTCTTCTCCCATCGTTCCTCCATGAAGGTGCTGAGAAGAAGCTGAGTGGATGCTGCTGAGCGGGCAGAAGCCAGAAGACCTGGCCTGTTAAATGGGTCCACAGGTGTCTTCTGGAAGGTTCTGCAGCCTGAGAACCTGTTGCAGACGATGAGCAGGTGCAGCAGGCCAGAGTGTGACTGTGGGGACGAGACCGATAAAATCACTTCCTGTGCTGCGGCTGTGTGCTTCCTGTGATGGTGTCCTAGCAACAGTGAAACCACACGTTCTGGGGGAGCAACGCTGAAAGAGACGCAGAAACCTTCACAGCAACCTTCGGCTCCTTGCAGCATCTTCTCACCACATTTATCTTCTGGACGTTTACAGTCACGTCAATAAAATGTAAACATCAACTCTGAGCAAAAGGGAAACCTTGAAAATCTGTTTATAGGTTCTAATTGTGATGATTTATCTTTGATGTTTTAGAGAAATGAATGAGCAGAAGCACATTTCAGAGCTGCTGAGACTGCTGTTGTCATGGAGACCTGTTTCCTGTTTGTGGTGAGGTGGGCGGGGCATCAGCAGCAGGGGCTGATGGGGGCTGAGAGGAGCTGGATCAGTCCTGCCTCCGGCCCACCAAAGCAACAATGCAGCCGTTCACACCTGCGGCTCTCTGCTTCCTCTGCTCAGGTGAGTGTTTCCAGCCAGCCAGGACACGACCACCACACACACGCTGACTTCAGCTGCCTGTCCCCGTCTCTACAGGGCTGGTTGTCATAGAAACGCAGCTGACCCAGGACCAGATCTCAGTGACCCGCAGAGCTGGTAAAATTGCCTCAATAAGCTGTGGAGGAATCGATGATTGTAATTATAATTATGTGTTGTGGTACCAGAAGAAGGAATCAGGCACGTTTGAAGTGCTCCTGGATATTGTTAAGAGCAGCAGTCAAATCACGCGGTACTCTCATGCTGAGAAAGATGATTTCTCAGCTAGGATTCAGCAGAACAACTGTGAGTTGCTCATCTTCTCAGTTAAACCCTCTCACGCTGCCTCATATTACTGCTCCTGTTGGAAGAGTGGATCCACAGTGAGAGAAGATGTGAGGCACCTGAACAAAAACCAGCTGCTGTGGATCAATATCCTTTCTGATGGAAATCTGATGTCTGGAACCAGAAAGACCTGATGTCTGGAACCAGGAAGATCTGATGTCTGGAACCAGGAAGACCTGATGTCTGGAACCAGGAAGACCTGATGTCTGGAACCAGGAAGATCTGATGTCTGGAACCAGAAAGATTTGATGTCTGGAACCAGGAAGACCTGATGTCAGGAACCAGAAAGACTTGATGTCTGGAACCAGGAAGACCTGATGTCTGGAACAAGAAAGACCCGATGTCTGGAACCAGGAAGACCTGATGTCTGGAACCAGGAAGACCTGATGTCTGGAACCAGAAAGACCCGATGTCTGGAACCAGGAAGACCTGATGTCAGGAACCAGAAAGACTTGATGTCTGGAACCAGGAAGACCTGATGTCTTGAACCAGGAAGATCTGATGTCTGGAACCAGGAAGACCTGATGTCTGGAACCAGGAAGACCTGATGTCTGGAACCAGGAAGACCTGATGTCTGGAACAAGAAAGACCCGATGTCTGGAACCAGGAAGACCTGATGTCTGGAACCAGAAAGATCTGATGTCTGGAACCACAAAGATCTGATGTCTGGAACTAGGAAGATCTGATGTCTGGAACCACAAAGACCTGATGTCTGGAACCAGGAAGACCTGATGTCTGGAACCAGAAAGACCTGATGTCTGGAACCAGGAAGATCTGATGTCTGGAATCAGAAAGACCTGATGTCTGGAACCAGGAAGATCTGATGTCTGGAATCAGAAAGACCTGATGTCTGGAACCAGGAAGATCTGATGTCTGGAACCAGGACTCTTGTTCTGATAGTCTCCTCAACTGGTGAGTCACCTGTACTGAAACAGGAATCTTCAGGATCAGAACCTCGACTCAAATGTTCAGCAGCAGATTTTGTCCTTCTCTGTTTCACTGTGTCAGGATTTTTGGATCTGGAACCAGACTCGTCGTCTCAGGTGAGAATCAAACTTTGCTCCAAACCTTTTAATAACAATCAAAAGACAAAAAAGAAATATTGACACTCAAGAAGATTATCTATAAAACCATAAACACAAGAGCACAGACGGGAATTTAGCTGGATTTATCAGTGGATTATTGGTGAATAAATGGGTCGATTATCTGTGGATTATTGGTGAATAAATGGGTGGATTATCAGTGGATTATTGGTGAATAAATGGGTCGATTATCAGTGGATTATTGGTGAATAATTGGGTAGATTATTGGTGGATTATTGGTGAATAAATGGGTCGATTATCTGTGGATTATTGGTGAATAAATGGGTCGATTATCAGTGGATTATTTTTGAATAAATGGGTCGATTATCAGTGGATTATTGGTGAATAAATGGGTCGATTATCGGTGGATTATTGGTGAATAAATGGGTCGATTATCTGTGGATTGTATGTGAATAAATGGGTCGATTAAGGGTGGATTATTGGTGAATAAATGGGTAGATTATCAGTGGATTATTGGAGAATAAATGTGTAGATTATTTTAGGATTATTGGTGAATTAATGGGAAGATCATCGGTAGATTATCGGTGAATTAATGTGTAGATTATTTGATGATTATTGGTGAATAAATGGGTAGATTATCGGTAGATTATTGGTGAAAAAAGGGTAGATTATCAATGGATTATTGGTGAATTAATGGGTAGATTATCGGTAGATTATTGGTGAATAAATGGGTAGATTATCGGTGGATTATTGGTGAATTAATGGGTAGAATATCGGTAGATTATTGGTGAAAAAAAGGGTAGATTATCGGTAGATTATTGGTGAATAAATGGGTAGATTATGGGTGGATTATTGGTGAATAAATGGGTAGATTATCGGTGGATTATTGGTGAATAAATGGGTAGATTATCAATGGATTATTGGTGAATAAATGGGTGGAATATCGATGGATCAATAAGTGGGTGGGGGCTCCCCAGACCCATATGAAGACCCTCTTGAGGGTCCCCTGAACTCCGGTGGTCTTCTGAGCTGTGCGACACCTCGGTCAGGTGAACGGCGCTGGTGTGTGGTCACCCTCCACGTCGCCTCCCTGGACGTTCACTGGTGCAGGTGGGGAACGGGAACTCCGGCTCCCTGGAGGAGCTTCTGATGGCACCAGTCCTCAATGACCACGATTATGAATGAGTTGTGTGAGCGCACGATGTGCATGTGTGGTTGAGCTGACCTCTGACCTCCAGCGTTGACCCCTCAGGGCCAGTGAGAGCAGTAACTCTGGTGTCTCACCACAGATGCGGCGCTGGTCCAGCCTGTGTTGAGCGTGTACCCAGCAGCATCCAGAGATCCTCTGGAGGGGAGGACCGCCCTGCTGTGTGTGGCCTCAGACATGGTTCCTCCTCTGGTGAGGTTCTCCTGGAGGAGACAACGGGCCGACAGCGCTGTGGAGGAGTCACCTCCTGCCCATGAAGAAGAGCTGCAGCTCAGAGAGCCGGGCCGCATCACCTCCATCAGACTGCTGGACCGGGACGCCGTCCACACCTATAAATACCGCTGCTCCGTGCAGCACGAGGGGGGGACGGTGAAGGCCCAGTCCCAGCAAGGTGCTGATGTCCTGTCCCTCAGCCATCTTGAGACACCTTCAGGTGGGCTGATCTTTCTTCTTCACTGTGTTTGTCTTCCAGAGGTTGCACCAGTTCGCCCGTCCATCCCCCCGTCTGTCCCCCCGTCCATCCCTCCGTCCATCCCCCCGTCCATCCCCCCGTCCATCCCTCCGTCCATCCCCCCGTCCATCCCTCCGTCCATCCCCCCGTCTGTGCTGAGGATGAAGCTGCTCTCTTTTGTCTACACGGCCCTGATGATGAAGAGTCTGCTGAGCTGCTGTGGAATCTCTCTGCTCCTCTTCCTCACCAACAACCAGAAACAGGCTGACTGACTGGTTCCAGTCCACCATCCTGTCTCGTCCTCTCACTGCTTCCTTTTCCACTGGGACTTTTCCTCTCGCAGAATAAAAGCTTCTCTCCAGCAATAATAACTGTAATTTGCCAGCTTTGATCAATAAAGTAAATCTGTCTGAACAGGAAGCTGAATCCTCGTTGTGAGGTCACCAAACTCTTCGTAGTTTGATGTCATTTTTTCAACTTTGTTGATGAATTTCTGGACCGATGACAGCGTCTCGATCACTTCCTGTTTGACATGTTTGTTATTAGGAAGCGGCAGAATGAGACGGTTGCTGCTCACATGTTGATCTTTAGGGACGATATTGGAAGACACAGAAGATTTCCTGTTTATTACGGAGAAATCCAGAAATGGTTCGTTGATCATTACATACAAATTAAGTCCGAATAATTCTAAAAGTGTCCAGAAGATAAATGTGGTGAGAAGATGCTGCAAGGAGCCGAAGGTTGCTGTGAAGGTTTCTGCGTCTCTTTCAGCGTTGCTCCCCCAGAACGTGTGGTTTCACTGTTGCTAGGACACCATCACAGGAAGCACACAGCCGCAGCACAGGAAGTGATTTTATCGGTCTCGTCCCCACAGTCACACTCTGGCCTGCTGCACCTGCTCATCGTCTGCAACAGGTTCTCAGGCTGCAGAACCTTCCAGAAGACACCTGTGGACCCATTTAACAGGCCAGGTCTTCTGGCTTCTGCCCGCTCAGCAGCATCCACTCAGCTTCTTCTCAGCACCTTCACAGGGCACAAATTAGACAGTAAAATCCCTTCTGGAAGGGGATCAACAGGATCGGCTCAAATCAGCATTTCCCTTCTAACAATAGTTGATATTTAAAACCCGTTTGGAAGCATCTCCACAGGATCTTCAGCAACGTGAGTTGTGATGGAGGCCCCAAGATTCAGGTCAGGATTATGAAGTCAGTGACCAGATAAACCAGAACAACTGCTCTTCATCTTTAGGCCCCTTTAGCAAACTAGAGAAAAGCACTGGGCGCTGTGGGGCTTTGATGTTTCAGATCAAAGTCTCTCTGGAATCTATGTTACCAACTGAATCAGCTCTTCCTTGGTCCACCATCAGCGCCTCCTAAAGACATTAAAATCCGGCCGTGCCGTGGACAAGGAGGGGAAGTGTTTCAGGTCTCCAGATGGGTCAGGGTCTGAGTACGAGACTGCTGAAGAGTGGGTTGATGGAGGTCAGGGAGGAGGCTGGGTGAGCCCAGATGATGAACGTTCCTGTACAAATCAAGTTCCACTTAAAGTATCAGACGGGTGGGAAGCTGGACATGAGGCTGCAGAGCAGGAGTTATGGAAGAGTGACGAAGAAAAGTGTTCAGCTGATGAAGAGTTGGCACGGAACACTGGTACACAATCAGTTTCCAGAGATCAGGCAGGTGAGCAAGGCACGCTCACTTTCACCTGTGAGCCTCAAACAGGAAGTGTGTTTAACGAAAACCCCTCAGATAACAAGGGAGGTGCGTTTGATTCAGACCCTTTTGCTGAAACACAGGGAGGAGGTGCGTTTGATTCAGACCCTTTTGCTCAAACAGAAAGTGGAGGTGCGTTTGATTCAGACCCTTTTGCTGAAGCACAGGGAGGAGGTGCGTTTGATTCAGACCCTTTTGCTCAAGCACAGGGAGGAGGTGCGTTTGATTCAGACCCTTTTGCTCAAACAAAAAGTGGAGGTGCGTTTGATTCAGACCCTTTTGCTCAAACAAAAAGTGGAGGTGCGTTTGAGTCAGACCCTTTTGCTCAAACAGACAGTGGAGGTGCGTTTGATTCAGACCAGTGTGTCAACAGTTTCCCAGAAACATGTTCAGGTACTGAAGATGGCGTCTGGACCTCCGAGCCCTGGCGGGACTCTGCATCCGTCTCAGCTGAGGGAGTTAAAGCTGTAAACAGAATTCACAAAGAACCAGAAAATTCAGACATGTCAGAAGATGAAGCTGCAAACCGAAGACTTGGAAAGTTGTATCAAGAGCTAGATACAGAGAAGGAAGAGGTATTGGTCTTTCTCAACTCCGCCCTGTGGTAGAAACCAGCCTCGTGTAGAAATGAATGGAGAATCCTTTATGGTGTCTTCTACCCTTCCACAGAGTCCTCAAACCTGGACCCCAGCCTGAGCTCCTCCTACACCTCCTCTTGCTTGCTTTATCTGTGTGTCCATCCCATCCTCCGGTTCCACATTTGGTTATCTTTAAGGTGTCACCGTTGCAGCGTGCTAACAATGTTTGTGTCTTTGTGCTTTACTCCAGGTCACCAGTGCGTTTAATGGCCTGTCCCAGGTAACCTGTTCTAATCTGTTAAACGGGTCTGAGATTGAACCTTTGCTTGACTGGCTGATGAACCCCTCCACCAGACGGATCCCTCAGAACGGAGGGAGGAATCGATTGGATACCATCATGTGATTGAGTCATGTGTCTTCTCCACCGGGGAGACAACAACAACAACAACAGCAGCAGCAGCAAATATAGCAACAACAACAACAAATATAGAAACAACAACAAATATGTAAACAACAACAACAAATATAGCAACAACAGCCCACAAAGGTTGAATGTCAGTCAGAACCAAAGAAGTTTTGAATGAAAGATGTGTGTCGGACCAGTAAAGTGTGTTTTGTGAATCATCATGACCAGTGTGGGTTAGTGTTAGTTAGTGTGGGTTAGTGTTAGTTAGTGTGGATTAGTGTTAGTGTTAGTTAGTGTGGGTTAGTGTGGGTTATTGATAGTGTGGGTCAGTGTTAGTTAGTGTGGGTCAGTGTTAGTTAGTGTGGGTTAGTGTTAGTTAGTGTGGGTTAGTGTTAGTGTTAGTTAGTGTGGGTTAGTGTGGGTTATTGATAGTGTGGGTCAGTGTTAGTTAGTGTGGGTTAGTGTTAGTGTGGGTTAGTGTGGGTTAGTGCTAGTTAGTGTGGGTTAATGTTAGTGTGGGTTAGTGCTCATTAGTGTGGGTTAGTGTTAGTTAGTGTGGGTTAGTGTTGGTCAGTGTGGGTTAGTTAAAGTACTGTAACGGTTAGTCTGGCATGTTGATGTTGAGGGTTTAGTGGAAGTAAATGTTATAATGTGACTCGTTGTGACTGGTTTGTGTTTCACCTGTCTGCTCCTCAGGATGCGGCTCCGCCCTCTTTTTTTGCTGATTTTGATCAAATGGTAAGTTTAACCAGGTCAGGCTTTATAGACAGGTTTAGTTTAACGAGGTTCATCAGTTTCAGAAAAATGGGTTTCAGATTTGAAAACTGTGTAAATTGAAAGCAGAGAAAGTCCTTACTGAGACGTGGCTCTGATGCACCTGCTGTTCTCACAGAGGCTTGCCCCCCAGATTTTAACTTTTTATTTTCTACAAGGGGGGGCAGGAAAGGAGGTGGAACCGCTTCAATAACAAGGACCGAAATGTCTTCACGCGAGGTCTCTTTTAATACGTTTCCATCATTTCAGCATCATGCGTTTGTTTTTAGCAGCCCTCCTATTTTAAGCATAACAGTTTACAGACCACCCCAATACTCCACCTCTTTTATCAGTCAATTCTCGGAATTTTTATCAATCATTTACGCTAAATACAACAGGATTTTAATAACTGATGATTTTAATCTACACATCAACAACGCCTCGGACCCAGTGTCCAGAGAATGTTTAAACCTCCTTCACAGTTTGGATTTTAAACAACATGTCACGCAGCCGACCCACAGCAGAGGTCACACCCTGGACCTGGTCATAACCTATGGCCTGTCCGTAGGTGGGTCCCCTGGACCTGGTCATAACCTATGGCCTGTCCGTGGGTGGGTCCCCTGGACCTGGTCATAACCTATGGCCTGTCTGTAGGTGGGTCCCCTGGACCTGGTCATAACCTATGGCCTGTCCATGGGTGGGTCCCCTGGACCTGGTCATAACCTACGGCCTGTCCGTGGGTGGTTCCCCTGGACCTGGTCATAACCTACGGCCTGTCCGTGGGTGGGTCCCCTGGACCTGGTCATAGCCTACGGCCTGTCCGTGGGTGGGTCCCCTGGACCTGGTCATAACCTACGGCCTGTCTGTAGGTGGGTCCCCTGGACCTGGTCATAACCTACGGCCTGTCCGTGGGTGGGTCCCCTGGACCTGGTCATAACCTATGGCCTGTCTGTAGGTGGGTCCCCTGGACCTGGTCATAACCTATGGCCTGTCCGTGGGTGGGTCCCCTGGACCTGGTCATAGCCTACGGCCTGTCCGTGGGTGGGTCCCCTGGACCTGGTCATAACCTACGGCCTGTCTGTAGGTGGGTCCTCTGTTGTGGACCTGGTCATAACCTACGGCCTGTCCGTGGGTGGGTCCCCTGGACCTGGTCATAACCTACGGCCTGTCCGTGGGTGGGTCCCCTGGACCTGGTCATAACCTATGGCCTGTCCGTAGGTGGGTCCCCTGGACCTGGTCATAACCTATGGCCTGTCCGTGGGTGGGTCCCCTGGACCTGGTCATAGCCTACGGCCTGTCCGTGGGTGGGTCCCCTGGACCTGGTCATAACCTACGGCCTGTCTGTAGGTGGGTCCTCTGTTGTGGACCTGGTCATAACCTATGGCCTGTCCGTGGGTGGGTCCCCTGGACCTGGTCATAGCCTACGGCCTGTCCGTGGGTGGGTCCCCTGGACCTGGTCATGACCTACGGCCTGTCCGTGGGTGGGTCCCCTGTTGTGGATCTGGCCGTGTCTGACCACTTTTGTGTGTTTTTTAACATCACCAGTTTTAACCAGCAGGGGGCCCCTGTGGGAACGGTGGGGAGACGCTACCTGACTCCTGAAGTGGCTGCAAATTTTATCCAGATCTTACAGAGCACTCCTGCAGAAATGTTACCAGCACCGTGTGATTTTATTGTTGACACTTTTAACAATAAATTAAAGTCAACGCTGGACTCTGTGGCTCCACTTGTCACAAAAACAGTAAGAACAAAACGTGCACCACCGTGGAGAAATGAAGAAATTAGAAAACTGAAGAGAACCTGCAGGAGTGCTGAGAGGAGGTGGAGGAAATCCAAGCTGACCATTCATAAAGAAATATTTTATCAACACCTCAAAACCTACAATAACACAATCAAGCAAGCAAGAACCTCTCATTTCAAAAAACTAATCTCCGACAATAAAAACAACCCCAAATTTCTATTTTACACAATTGAGCTTTTAACCACTGGTAATTTTAACAGGTGTCCTACAACAACGACTGACCCTCTGGGAGACCTTTGCAGACCACTTCAGGAGTAAAATCGATGATATTAGATCCAGTCTTTTATCACAGCAAATTTTAATCACCAACACTCCTGGATCGTTGCATCACCTGAGGAGACACTGGAGAGTTTTCTCTTGGTTGATGCGAGGACACTTGGTCGAGTTTTCTCCCCAGTGAGGCCCACAACCGGCCTTTTAGACCCAATTCCCACACCGTCTTTTAAAACATTTTATGGATTCTTTGAGGAACATCTATATATGGTCAAGAGCAATCTAGACCCCAGCGTTTTATATAACTATCAGCCTGTATCCAACTTACCATTTTTAAGTAATATTTTAGAAAAACTTGTTTTTAACCAAGTGAATGATTTTTTAAACTCAAAAGGACATTTTAGAGAGGCATCAGTCTGGTTTTAGGATGAACCACAGTACAGAGACAGCCCTTTTAAAGATTTTAAATGACATCAGGTGCAACTTAGATAACAAAAAGCTCACGGTGTTGGTTCTGCTGGATCTGACCGCCGCCTTTGATACAGTAGACCACCATATTTTATTAAATAGACTGAAGAACCTGGTCGGCCTCTCTGGTACTGTTCTTAACTGGTTCACCTCCTACCTTACTGATCGAAGCTGCTTTGTAAGTATGGATACATGTGTGGCGGGGTGGAGAGAGGTGGAACGGTCAACGACAACGCCACCTGGGGAATTTCACCCCAGGAATTAACCGGAAAACAGGCACGCGCAGATAAGGTTCGGTTCCAGAGGCAGAGACAGGATTGAGGGTTAGGCACTACAATTTTATTAAATCCAACTGAACACAAAAATAACTCGGCTGTACAAAAGTCAAACAAAAGGGGGTGGACAGGGCTGGGGCCCCACCGGCAGGTAAAACGCAATTAGGGGAGATAAACAAACTAAAAACACCCGTGCTACTGCAAACAAAACCACACACGAGGGGTGAGGAAAACGCCCTCCACCAGGGGTTGGGTCCCCGCCGTGGCCCGCAGCACCTGTCCACAAAGAAAAGAGAACAATTACATTTCCAGCGGTAACAATTGACGCGACGAGCACACACGCACACACCTCACACAGACAAGCAAATAAATTGTGACCAACAAGAAACGAACAGAAACAAAACCTAAAAGAGTAAATGCCAGTTGATACGATTTACACACACTGTTAGGAGTCTAAAAATGAAAGCAACAGCTCCGTGGTCGCCTCGGCGGCACCACTACGTCTCAGCGCCGTCCCCCGAGCGAAGGGGGGCGAGAGAGAGAGCGAACAGGAGAGAGAGTCCCGAAAACGGGACGGAGCCAAAGCAGCAGTGGGTCCAGTACGCGAGGTAGTCCGTGCCGACTGTGTTTGGTGGCGCCCCCACTCCGTGAAGGGTTCCCGCTGGGGCAACGCGACCCACTGACGCCAGCCGGCAGCCACCTGCAGCAAGAACAGCCCCATTAACATGTATCAACCGAGTGGGGGAGTCAGTGACGCGCATTGCTGCGCCTTACCTGCCCAGTGCAGACGAGCGCGCGTGCCCTCACGGCAAAGCGCTCTAGGCGGGAGGATGGCGGGAGGAAGCACCGACCTTCTTGGCGCTGCCAGACAGCCTGCTCGCGCTGTGAAACAGTTTGTTGGTCGAACCGTCCAGATAAGCCGCAACCCCGCCGTACCGTCGAAGGGGGAAAACAACTAAAGCCAGCTGGAGGCAGTGCCTTATATAAACCTGTTCTCCCCACCCACCAATTAAGGCACTACCTCCATATGGCACCTGTTCGGAGGGCAGGCCACGCCCTGCCACATCTGCTCCTCGAGAATCCATGAGACTAAATGTGGGGTTCCCCAAGGGTCAATCTTAGGTCCAACCCTTTTTAATCTTTCCATGCTTCCTCTTGGGGACGTCATCAGGAGCCACGGCATCAGCTTCCACAGCTATGCTGACGATACGCAGCTGTACATCGCCGTGGCTCCTGGTGACACAGGGCCAGTTGATGCCCTTTTTAACTGTATTCTGGATATCCAGTCATGGATGGCAGAAAACTTCCTACAGCTCAACCAGGACCAAACAGAGGTCTTAGTCATTGGTCCTGAAGGTCAGAGAGAGAAACTTGTACCAAAATTAAAGGATTTTAAGCCATCTCAATCTGTCAGAAATCTGGGTGTGATCTTTGACTCTGAGCTTAGTTTTATCCCACACATCAAAAACATAACAAAGGTAGGTTTTTACCACCTGAAGAATATAGCCAGAGTCCGCCCGTTTCTCTCTCAGGCCAGCACGGAGGTGCTGATGCACGCTTTTCTCTCTTGTGGTCTAGATTATTGTAATGCCCTGCTCTCTGGTCTTCCCAAAAAGAGCATCTCTAACCTACAATTATTACAAAACTCAGCTGCACGGGTGCTGACGAGGACCAGAGGGCGGGAGCACATCACACCGGTTTTAGATTCGCTGCATTGGCTACCCGTGCGTTTCAGGATCGATCTTAAGGTTCTTTTATTAGTTTTTAAATGTCTTAATGGTCTTGGCCCGACTTATTTATCTGACCTGCTTCTATTCTATCAACCCTCGCGGACTCTGAGGTCCTCCGGCACCGGCCTTTTAACCATCCCACATGTAAGCTCTAAAACGCACGGGGAAGCGGCCTTCAGTTATTACGGTCCCCGACTGTGGAACAGCCTCCCGGAGAACCTCAGGGCCGCAGAGACTGCTGAGGTTTTTAAAAAGAGGCTCAAGACACACCTTTTTAATCAAGCCTTTAACTGATTTCCTGATTACTCCCTCAGTTTTTATTCTCAATTTTTAGTCTTTTATCCCATTTACTTTTTCAGTCTGTTTTAGTCTTAGTACTGTTTTACTCCCTCAGTTCTTAGTTTCTCAGTTTTTAGCTTTTATACCTTTTATCCCATTTACTGTTTCAGTCCTTCCGTTTTTAGCTCCAGTGTCTCCTCATGGTGTTTCCTCATGGGGGCCTGCCAGGCTGGGAGATGTTTCCGGTCTACCGCTGGGGGTGCTGTCCCATTGTCGACCCTGGACTGGGTGGTTAGGGGGCTCTGTGCTTTGGTGTGGAGCCTCCGGTCTGTCTGGGTCGGGCTGGTCTTTGTGGCGGTACCACCTGTGGTCACGGACCGTGACCTCCCTCGGCCTGGTGGGCCTCCAAAGGTGGCGTCTCCTTCGCCTCAGGTCTCGGTGCCCAGCCATGTCTCAGCTTGTCTAAGCTTGTTTGTGTGTGTAGGTGTGTGTGTAAGTGTGTTGTATGCATGTGTGTGTGTGTGTGTCCTTTTCTTGATTCTCTTGTTCTCTTTGCTGTTTTTATCCTTTGTGAGGCACTTTGTGCTACCTAGCGTATGAAAAGTGCCATATAAATAAAGATTGAATTGAATTGAATTGAACAACAACATCAATAATAATAGTTTTGGGGGCCGCTGACACGATTGTCTCATTAATGTGAATGAAGTTCAAACCCTAAATCAGAGCTCCCTCATTGGAGACGAGTGTTTCAGCTCCTCTGACCCGGTTGATCTGGGATCTGGGATCACGTCTTCCTGTCGTTGCAGGAAAACATGCCGATCCCGTCAGTGATCATCGAACCCGCCTCCAGTAACGAAGGTGACGACGACCGCGATGGTGACATCATCTCGCCCACCGCCGCCAGTGACAACGATGTGACCACGGTGAGCCAGACCATGAAACACATGAGTCCATCTGGAGGCGTGTCCGGGCTCCCGGATGACTTCCTGTACAAGGTGAAACTTTCTTCAAGGCCAATAATCCGACCTGGACCCGGGGTTTTATTGTCACTAAAACCCTCAAAAACGTCCGAAAGAAAAACCCCACAAACACGAGTTGACAAAGTTCTGCTGAGACCCAGGAGAACCACAGGAGAACCACAGGAGAACCACAGGAGAGCTTCACTCAGGTGGAGACGTGCTAAATGGAGCAGGTGCATAAAACAAAGGCGTCACCTGATGTCACTGTTGCTCCGACTACAGAAAACAGCCGCAGGTGTTTAGGGATGAGCTGAGCTCAGATTGTCCTGCGTTAACGTTGCGCTGTTGTTGTTGTTGTTGTTGTTGTTGTTGTTGTTGTGGCAGGACGCTGGTTGGCTCACGGGTATCAAAGAAAGCGAGTGGTTAGCACGCGGTGCTAGCGCCCAGAAAGGACTGTTTCCAGAGAACTTTACGCAGCGTTTGGAATAAGAAGACTCGCGACGCTGTAAAAAACAAGACGTGAGCAGAAGTTTGAGGCAACATCAGAGCAACATCAGCAACTGCCTGGAGGCACCTGGTGCAACCGTGGGCAGGTCACCACCAGGTTCCTCTGCACAGCAAAACTGGTGCCAACGTCTCGTTTGATCCTGGAAATTACGAAGCATGACGTGATAGTCTGGCCCCCCCCACAAACAACCAATATTCTCCTGTTGTTGGAAGACGTGACTTTAACTGGGAAAAACATCTGGACCGGAACAGCGGAAGAAAAGAGAGAAAAGGATCCTCTGTTGCTCCAGACGTGTTTGATTGCTGTGGAATATTCTAGAATCTGTAGTCATGTGACCTATTTAAATGTTCTGGAGTCTGCCAGGGAGTCGGTGAGGACGCGTCCGTTGGCGAGTTCCTACCTGCGAGTGTTTGGTGATCAAGTCTCTGTTCTGTGTTTCTGCCAAAATAATGTTGCTTATTGATTTAATAGTAGAGCTAATTGATCCAGACCATAAGTCACAGCGACGCTGTTTGATGCAATTTATGTTGTGTGTTTATTCCTGGTGTGTTGGACACTTCTGATGTCACTTCCTTTGACCTTGATGGTGTAGATCCGTGACCTTGATGCCACAAATCACTTGTTTATGTCATCAATAAATGAGTCCTGGGAACATTTTGGCTTCTTTATCGTTCATGATCCAACCGCACACATACAGTTGGGGGGGGGGGGGGGGGGGGGGGGCAGAGCTTCCATGAACTTTGAGCAGAACTGACGTCAGCAGGAACCATCAGAACTGGAGGATGAAGAGTGAAGAACAGCAAAGTCTTGAAAATGTGAAACATTCCAAACGTCACAAACTTCTTCACTTTATTTCATCCTCCTCAAACTCATGAACAAATCTCAAGGTCACAATATCTGCAGAGGATCAATGAAGGTCACGTGAAGCCATCAGAGGCTTCTTCTCCCATCGTTCCTCCATGAAGGTGCTGAGAAGAAGCTGAGTGGATGCTGCTGAGCGGGCAGAAGCCAGAAGACCTGGCCTGTTAAATGGGTCCACAGGTGTCTTCTGGAAGTTTCTGCAGCCTGAGAACCTGTTGCAGACGATGAGCAGGTGCAGCAGGCCAGAGTGTGACTGTGGGGACGAGACCGATAAAATCACTTCCTGTGCTGCGGCTGTGTGCTTCCTGTGACGGTGTCCTAGCAACAGTGAAACCACACGTTCTGGGGGAGCGACGCTGAAAGAGATGCAGAAACCTTCACAGCAACCTTCGGCTCCTTGCAGCATCTTCTCACCACATTTATCTTCTGGACGTTTACAGTCACGTCAATAAAATGTAAACATCAACTCTGAGCAAAAGGGAAACCTTGAAAATCGGTTCATAGGTTCTAATTGTGATGATTTATCTTTGATGTTTTAGAGAAATGAATGAGCAGAACCACATTTCAGAGCTGCTGAGACTGCTGTCGTCATGGAGACCTGTTTCCTGTTTGTGGTGAGGTGGGCGGGGCATCAGCAGCAGGGGCTGATGGGGGCTGAGAGGAGCTGGATCAGTCCTGCCTCCGGCCCACCAAAGCAACAATGCAGCCGTTCACACCTGCGGCTCTCTGCTTCCTCTGCTCAGGTGAGTGTTTCCAGCCAGCCAGGACACGACCACCACACACACGCTGACTTCAGCTGCCTGTCCCCGTCTCTACAGGGCTGGTTGTCATAGAAACGCAGCCGACCCAGGACCAGATCTCAGTGACCAGCAGAGCTGGTAAAAGTGCCTCAATAAGCTGTGGAAGAATCGATGAGTGTGGTTATGTGTTCTGGTACCAGAAGAAGGAATCAGGCACGTTTGAATTGCTCCTGTATGTTGATAAGAGCAACGGTAAAATCACGCGGTACTCTCATGCTGACCAAGATGATTTCTCAGCTAAGATTCAGCAGAACAAGTGTGAGTTGATCATCTCCTCAGTTAAACCCTCTCACACTGCCTCATATTACTGCTCCTGTTGATCCACAGTGAGAGAAGATGTGAGGCACCTGAACAAAAACCAGCTGCTGTGGATCAATATCCTTTCTGATGGAAACCTGATGTCTGGAACCAGAAAGACCTGATGTCTGGAATCAGGAAGACCTGATGTCTGGAACCAGGAAGACCTGATGTCTGGAACCAGGAAGACCTGATGTCTGGAACCAGGAAGATCTGATGTCTGGAACCAGGAAGACCTGATGTTTGGAACCAGGAAGATCTGATATTTGGAACCAGGAAGACCTGATGTCTGGAACCAGGAAGACCTGATGTCAGAGTCACCTGTACTGAAACAGGAATCTTCAGGATCAGAACCTCGACTCAAATGTTCAGCAGCAGATTTTGTCCTCCTCTGTTTCACTGTGTCATGATTTTGGGATCTGGAACCAGACTCGTCGTCTCAGGTGAGAATCAAACTTTGCTCCAAACCTTTTAATAACAATCAAAAGACAAAAAAGAAATATTGACACTCAAGAAGATTATCTATAAAACCATAAACACAAGAGCACAGACGGGAATTTAGCTGGATTTATCTCTGGATTATTGGTGAATAAATGGGTCGATTATCTGTAAATTATTGGTGAATAAATGGGTAGATTATCGGTGGATTATTGGTGAATAAATGGGTCGATTATCTGTAAATTATTGGTGAATAAATGGGTAGATTATCGGTGGATTATTGGTGAATAAATGGGTAGATTATCGGTGGATTATTGGTGAATAAATGGGTCGATTATCTGTAAATTATTGGTGAATAAATGGGTAGATTATCGGTGGATTATTGGCGAATAAATGGGTAAATTATCGGTGGATTATTGGTGGATTATTGGTGAATAAATGGGTAGATTATCGGTGGATTATCGGTGAATAAATGGGTAGATTATCTGTGGATTATTGGTGAATAAATGGGTAGATTACCGGTGGATTATTGGTGAATAAATGGGTCGATTATCTGTGGATTATTGGTGAATAAATGGGTAGATTATCAATGGATTATTGGTGAATAAATGGGTAGATTATCAATGGATTATTGGTGAATAAATGGGTAGATTATCGGTGGATTATTGGTGAATAAATGGGTAGATTATCGGTGGATTATTGGTGAATAAATGGGTAGATTATCGGTGGATTATTGGTGAATAAATGGGTAAATTATCAGTGGATTATTGGTGAATAAATGGGTAGATTATCAGTGGATTATTGGTGAATAAATGGGTAGATTATCGGTGGATTATTGGTGAATAAATGGGTAGATTATCTGTGATTATTGGTGAATAAATGGGTAGATTATCGGTGGATTATTGGTGAATAAATGGGTAAATTATCGGTGGATTATTGGTGAATAAATGGGTAGATTATCAGTGGATTATTGGTGAATAAATGGGTAGATTATCTGTGATTATTGGTGAATAAATGGGTAGATTATCGGTGGATTATTGGTGAATAAATTGGTAGATTATCTGTGATTATTGGTGAATAAATGGGTAGATTATTAGTGGATTATTGGTGAATAAATGGGTAGATTATCGGTGGATTATTGGTGAATAAATGGGTACATTATCGGTGGATTATTGGTGAAGAAATGGGTAGATTATCAGTGATTATTGGTGAATAAATGGGTAGATTATCGGTGGATTATCGGTGAATAAATGGGTAGATTATCGGTGGATTATTGGTGAATAAATGGGTAGATTATCGGTGGATTATTGGTGAATAAATGGGTAGATTATCGGTGGATTATCGGTGAATAAATGGGTAGATTATCAGTGGATTATTGGTGAATAAATGGGTAGATTATCAGTGGATTATTGGTGAATAAATGGGTAGATTATCGGTAGATTATTGGTGAATAAATGGGTAGATTATCTGTGGATTATTGGTGAATAAATGGGTAGATTATCGGTAGATTATTGGTGAATAAATGGGTAGATTATCGGTAGATTATTGGTGAATAAATGGGTAGATTATGGGTGGATTATTGGTGAATAAATGGGTAGATTATCAGTGGATTATTGGTGAATAAATGGGTAGATTATCAATGGATTATTGGTGAATAAATGGGTGGAATATCGATGGATCAATAAGTGGGGGGGGGGCTCCCCAGACCCATATGAAGACCCTCTTGAGGGTCCCCTGAACTCCGGTGGTCTTCTGAGCTGTGCGACACCTCGGTCAGGTGAACGGCGCTGGGGTGTGGTCACCCTCCATGTCGCCTCCCTGGACGTTCACTGGTGCAGGTGGGGAACGGGAACTCCAGCTCCCTGGAGGAGGTTCTGATGGCACCAGTACTCAATGACCACGATTATGAATGAGTTGTGTGAGCGCACGATGTGCATGTGTGGTTGAGCTGACCTCTGACCTCCAGCGTTGACCCCTCAGGGCCAGTGAGAGCAGTAACTCTGGTGTCTCACCACAGATGCGGCGCTGATCCAGCCTGTGTTGAGCGTGTACCCAGCAGCATCCAGAGATCCTCTGGAGGGGAGGACCGCCCTGCTGTGTGTGGCCTCAGACATGGTTCCTCCTCTGGTGAGGTTCTCCTGGAGGAGACAACGGGCCGACAGTGCTGTGGAGGAGTCACCTCCTGCCCATGAAGAAGAGCTGCAGCTCAGAGAGCCGGGCCGCATCACCTCCATCAGACTGCTGGACCGGGACGCCGTCCACACCTATAAATACCGCTGCTCCGTGCAGCACGAGGGGGGGACGGTGAAGGCCCAGTCCCAGCAAGGTGCTGATGTCCTGTCCCTCAGCCATCTTGAGACACCTTCAGGTGGGCTGATCTTTCTTCTTCACTGTGTTTGTCTTCCAGAGGTTGCACCAGCCCCCCCGTCCATCCCTCCATCCATCCCCCCGTCTGTGCTGAGGATGAAGCTGCTCTCTTTTGTCTACACGGCCCTGATGATGAAGAGTCTGCTGAGCTGCTGTGGAATCTCTCTGCTCCTCTTCCTCACCAACAACCAGAAACAGGCTGACTGACTGGTTCCAGTCCACCATCCTGTCTCGTCCTCCCACTGCTTCCTTTTCCACTGGGACTTTTCCTCTCGCAGAATAAAAGCTTCTCTCCAGCAATAATAACTGTAATTTGCCAGCTTTGATCAATAAAGTAAATCTGTCTGAACAGGAAGCTGAATCCTCGTTGTGAGGTCACCAAACTCTTTGTAGTTTGATGTCATTCCTGTTTATTACGGAGAAATCCAGAAATGGTTTGTTGATCATTACATACAAATTAAGTCCGAATAATTCTAAAAGTGTCCAGAAGATAAATGTGGTGAGAAGATGCTGCAAGGAGCCGAAGGTTGCTGTGAAGGTTTCTGCGTCTCTTTCAGCGTTGCTCCCCCAGAACGTGTGGTTTCACTGTTGCTAGGACACCATCACAGGAAGCACACAGCCGCAGCACAGGAAGTGATTTTATCGGTCTCGTCCCCACAGTCACACTCTGGCCTGCTGCACCTGCTCATCGTCTGCAACAGGTTCTCAGGCTGCAGAACCTTCCAGAAGACACCTGTGGTCCCATTTAACAGGCCAGGTCTTCTGGCTTCTGCCCGCTCAGCAGCATCCACTCAGCTTCTTCTCAGCACCTTCGTGGGGCACAAATTAGTCAGTAAAATCCCTTCTGGAAGGGGATCAACAGGATCGGCTAAAATCAGCATTTCCCTTCTAACAATAGTTGATATTTAAAACCCGTTTGGAAGCATCTCCACAGGATCTTCAGCAACGTGAGTTGTGATGGAGGCCCCAAGATTCAGGTCAGGATTATGAAGTCAGTGACCAGATAAACCAGAACAACTGCCCTTCATCTTTAGGCCACTTTAGCAAACCAGAGAAAAGCACTGGGCGCTGTGGGGCTTTGATGTTTCAGATCAAAGTCTCTCTGGAATCTATGTTACCAACTGAATCAGCTCTTCCTTGGTCCACCATCAGCGCCTCCTAAAGACATTAAAATCCGGCCGTGCCGTGGACAAGGAGGGGAAGTGTTTCAGGTCTCCAGATGGGTCAGGGTCTGAGTACGAGACTGCTGAAGAGTGGGCTGATGGAGGTCAGGGAGGAGGCTGGGTGAGCCCAGATGATGAACGTTCCTGTACAAATCAAGTTCCACTTAAAGTGTCAGACGGGTGGGAAGCTGGACATGAGGCTGCAGAGCAGGAGTTATGGAAGAGTGACGAAGAAAAGTGTTCAGCTGATGAAGAGTTGGCACGGAACACTGGTACACAATCAGTTTCCAGAGATCAGGCAGGTGAGCAAGGCACGCTCACTTTCACCTGTGAGCCTCAAACAGGAAGTGTGTTTAACGAAAACCCCTCAGATAACAAGGGAGGTGCGTTTGATTCAGATCCCACGACTGAAGCACAGGGAGGAGGTGCGTTTGATTCAGACCCTTTTGCTGAAGCACAGGGAGGAGGTGCGTTTGATTCAGACCCTTTTGCTAAAACAATCAATCAATCAATCTTTATTTATACAGCGTCTTATACAATCAAAATTGCTTCAAGGCGCTTTCCAGAATCCCAGGGCCTGACCCCAGACAAGCAACAGTGGCAAGGAAAAACTCCCCTTTAACAGGAAGAAACCTTGAGCAGGACCAGGCTCATGTAGGGGGACCCTCCTGCTGATGGCCGGCTAGGTAAAGAGAGAGGAGAGGGGGGAGGACAGGTAGAGGATAGGATAGGTAGGAGAGGAGAGGAGAGGGGTAGAGGAGAGGAGAAGTAGAGTGAAGGGGAGGTAGAGGAGAGGAGAAGGCAAAGGAGGAGGAGGGGAAAGAGGAGAGGAGAGGAGAGGAGAGGGAGAGGAAAAGGAGAAGGAGGGGGAGAGGAGAGGAGAGGAGAGGAGAGGAGAGGAGAGGAGAGGAGAGGAGAGGAGAGGAGAGGAGAGGAGAGGAGAGGGAGAGGAAAAGGAGAAGGAGGGGGAGAGGAGAGGAGAGGAGAGGAGAGGAGAGGAGAGGAGAGGAGAGGAGAGGAGAGGAGAGGAGAGGAGAGGAGAGGAGAGGAGAGGAGAGGAGAGGAGAGGCACAGAGCACAGAAACACACACAAAAAATATGATGCACAATCACTTCAGCAGGGCCGGAGGTCATTATGCAGCTCCGAGGGCGGCGATACCTGTAAATAAATAGAAGGGGGGGGGAAGCAGAAAAACTACACAAGAATCAGCATAACTAGTCTGCTTGATGAGGAGAGGAAAGGAGAGGAGGGGAGAGGAAACCATGACCCAGTGGAGTGACAGAGGCCTGTCAGGTGATCATGTTTCCGGACCCCGGCAGCCTTGGCCTATAACAGCATAGCTAAGATGTGACCTAACGATTAGACGACCCCCTAAGTATGATAATCTGTCTGTCTATGACAGTAACTGGAACTACGGAATTAGTAACAATAAGCTTTTTCAAAGAGGTAGGTTTTGAGTCTGATCTTAAAAGTAGCGATGGAGTCAGCCTCCCGTACCTGGACAGGGAGCTGGTTCCATAGCAGGGGGGCCTGGACAGGGAGATGGTTCCATAGCAGGGGGGCCTGGTAGCTAAATGCTCGGCCCCCCATTCTACCCCTAGAGACTGTGGGGACCACAAGTAGACCAGCATTCTGAGAGCGGAGCGGTCTATTGGGCTGATAAGGTGTCACTAGCTCCTCCAGGTAGGATGGAGCTAGGCCTCTGAGGACCTTGTAGGTCAAAAGAAGGGTTTTAAAAATTATTCTAAATTTAACGGGCAGCCAATGAAGCAACGCCATTACAGGAGTAATGTGATCTCTTTTGTCAATACCTGTCAGAACTCTGGCTGCAGCATTTTGGATCAACTGGAGGCTTCTTAAAGAGTTGTTTGGACACCCTGATAATAAAGAATCACAATAGTCCAGCCTGAAGGAACAAATGCTGGACTAACTTTTCAGCATCATGGTGGGTCAGTAGCTTCCTGATCTTTGTGATGTTCCTCAGGTGAAAAAAGGCACTTCTAGAAACTAATTTAATGTGTGAGTTGAAGGAGAGATTTTGATCAAAAGTTACTCCAAGATTCCTCACAGAGAGACTAGATGTTAATGAGATACCATCTAGAGTGATCATGTGATCTAATCTATCCCTGAGAGGTTCAGGACCAAACACCATGACCTCAGTTTTTCCTGGGTTAAGGAGGAGGAAATTTGAAGACATCCAGGACTTTATGTCTTTAAGACAGGTCTGGAGCTTCACTAACTTCTCTGTCTCCTCTGGTTTCATGGATAAATAAAGCTGAGTGTCGTCAGCATAACAATGAACATTTATCCCATGCTGCTGAATAATGTTCCCTAAGGGAAGCATGTACAAGGTGAAGAGGATTGGTCCAAGTCCAGAACCTTGAGGAACTCCATGGCTAACCCTACTGTATGAGGAGGGAATGCCATGGACATGGGCAAACTGGTATCTATCAGATAAGTATGATCTAAACCAGTCTAGTGCTGTCCCTTTAATCCCAATCACATGTTCCAGTCTCTGTAACAGGATGCTGTGATCAACTGTATCAAAAGCAGCACTGAGGTCCAGCAGAACCAGCATAGAGACCAGTCCATGATCTGAAGCTATGAGAAGATCATTAGTGACTTTAAGAAGTGCTGTTTCTGTGCTGTGGTGAGCTCTAAAGCCTGACTGAAACATCTCAAACAGGCTGTTCCTCTGCAGGTGCTCCAGTAACTGAGTCACCACCACCTTCTCTAGAACTTTAGAGATAAAAGGAAGGTTGGATAATGGCCTATAATTTGCCAAGACATCGGGATCCAGTGATGGTTTTTTAAGCAACGGCTTAATCACTGCCACCTTGTAGGACCGGGGTCCATAACCTGACACTAAAGAACCATTGATCTGGTCCAGGATAGAACTGCCTATCAATGGTAAAACATCCTTCAACAGGTGTGTTGGGATGGGATCTAAAGGACACGTGGTGGTCTTGGATTTCTGAATTAGGCCTGGTTAGCTTTCTCTCTGATAGCTAGAACTTTATCAGTGAAGAAGCTCATGAAGTCTTCACCACTCAGGGAAGAAGGGATACGTGGATCTAAAACACTGTGACTTTTAGTTAATTTGGCCACAGTGCTGAAAAGAAACCTGGGGTTACTCTTATTTTCCTCAATCAAAGAAGAAAAATAAGCTGTTCTAGCCTTGCGAAGGGCCTTTTTGTAAACTAATAGACAGTCTTTCCAGGCTACGTGGTAGCTGTCTATTTTACAAGAATGCCACTTCCTTTCCAGTCTTCGCACTTTCTGCTTGAGGGTCCTGATATGTGAATTATACCAGGGGCCACACCTCCTCTGATTTACTATTTTCTTTTTCAGGGGGGCAACAGAATCAAGCGTGATTCTCAGTGAGGTTGCTGCACCTTCAGCAATAGAGTCAACCTCAGCAGGGCTCAGATTATGACTGATCCCTGGGGAAACACACGGTGGTCCTGGGATCAGCACAGGGATCACTTCCTTAAACTTAGCTACAGCATTATCTGAGAGACATCTGCTACAGTAAGACTTTGTTCTGAGCATAGAAGAATCCTTAATCATAAATGTAAAAGTGATCAAAGAATGGTCTGACAGGACTGGGTTCTGAGGGAACACTGACACATGTTCTACCTCAACACCATAAGCCAGAACTAGATCTAAGGTGTGGTTGAAGCTATGAGTTGGTTGGTTTATCTGCTGGAGGAAACCAACTGACTCAAGTAATGAAATGAAGCCACTTCTAAAGCTGTCATTTATAACGTTCATATGGATATTAAAGTCTCCAATGATAATGACTTTGTCCGTTCTAAGGACCAAGTCAGACAAGAAATCAGAGAACTCAGACAGGAACTCTGAATATGGCCCAGCAGGGGGCCGATATACAACTACAAACAAACAAACAAACAAACAGAAAGTGGAGGTGCGTTTGAGTCAGACCCTTTTGCTCAAACAGAAAGTGGAGGTGCGTTTGAGTCAGACCCTTTTGCTCAAACAGAAAGTGGAGGTGCGTTTGATTCAGACCCTTTTGCTCAAACAGAAAGTGGAGGTGCGTTTGAGTCAGACCAGTGTGTCAACAGTTTCCCAGAAACATGTTCAGGTACTGAAGATGGCGTCTGGACCTCCGAGCCCTGGCGGGACTCTGCATCCGTCTCAGCTGAGGGAGTTAAAGCTGTAAACAGAATTCACAAAGAACCAGAAAATTCAGACATGTCAGAAGATGAAGCTGCAAACCGAAGACTTGGAAAGTTGTACCAAGAGCTAGATACAGAGAAGGAAGAGGTATTGGTCTTTCTCAACTCCGCCCTGTGGTAGAAACCAGCCTCGTGTAGAAATGAATGGAGAATCCTTTATGGTGTCTTCTACCCTTCCACAGAGTCCTCAAACCTGGACCCCAGCCTGAGCTCCTCCTACACCTCCTCTTGCTTGCTTTATCTGTGTGTCCATCCCATCCTCCGGTTCCACGTTTGGTTATCTTTAAGGTGTCACCGTTGCAGCGTGCTAACAATGTTTGTGTCTTTGTGCTTTACTCCAGGTCACCAGTGCGTTTAACGGCCTGTCCCAGGTAACCTGTTCTAATCTGTTAAACGGGTCTGAGATTGAACCTTTGCTTGACTGGCTGATGAACCCCTCCACCAGACGGATCCCTCAGAACGGAGGGAGGAATCGATTGGATACCATCATGGGATTGAGTCATGTGTCTTCTCCACCGGGGAGACAACAACAACAACAACAACAACAACAGCAGCAGCAAATATAGCAACAACAACAACAGTAGCAGCAACAACAACAACAAATATAGCAACAACAACAAATATGTAAACAACAACAACAAATATCGCAACAACAGCCCACAAAGGTTGAATGTCAGTCAGAACCAAAGAGGTTTTAAATGAAAGATGTGTGTCGGACCAGTAAAGTGTGTTTTGTGAATCATCATGACCAGTGTGGGTCAGTGTTAGTTAGTGTGGGTTAGTGTTAGTGTGGGTTAGTGTGGGTTATTGAGAGTGTGGGTCAGTGTTAGTTAGTGTGGGTTAGTGTGGGTTAGTGTGGGTTATTGATAGTGTGGGTCAGTGTTAGTTAGTGTGGGTTAGTGTTAGTTAGTGTGGGTTAGTGTGGGTTATTAATAGTGTGGGTCAGTGTTAGTTAGTGTGGGTTAGTGTTAGTGTGGGTCAGTGAGGGTTAGTGTTAGTGTGGGTTAGTTTGGGTTAGTGCTAGTTAGTGTGGGTTAATGTTAGTGTGGGTTAGTGTTAGTTAGTGTGGGTTAGTGTGTTAGTGTGGGTCAGTGCTTGTGTGGGTTATTGTTAGTCAGTGTGGGTCAGCGTTAGTGTGGGTTAGTGCTAGTGTGGGTCAGCGTTAGTGTGGGTTAGTGCTAGTGTGGGTTAGTGTTAGTGTGGGTCAGTGCTAGTGTGGGTTATTGTTAGTCAGTGTGAGTCAGCGTTAGTGTGGGTTAGTGTTAGTGTGGGTTAGTGTTAGTTAGTGTGGGTTAGTGTTAGTATGGGTCAGTGCTAGTGTGCGTTAGGGTTAGTGTGGGTTAGTGTTAGTGTGGGTTAGTGTTAGTTAGTGTGGGTTAGTGTTAGTGTGGGTCAGCGTTAGTGTGGGTTAGTGTTAGTGTGGATTAGTGTTGGCTTAGTATTCATATGGGTTAGTATTAGTGTAGATCAGTGCTAGTGTGGGTTATTGTTAGTCAGTGTGGGTCAGCGTTAGTGTGGGTTAGTGTTAGTGTGGGTTAGTGTTAATGTGGGTTAGTGTTAGTGTGGGTTAGTGTTAGTTAGTGTGGGTTAGTGTTAGTATGGGTCAGTGCTAGTGTGCGTTAGGGTTAGTGTGGGTTAGTGTTAGTGTGGGTTAGTGTTAGTTAGTGTGGGTTAGTGTTAGTGTGGGTCAGCGTTAATGTGGGTTAGTGTTAGTGTGGATTAGTGTTGGCTTAGTATTCATATGGGTTAGTATTAGTGTAGATTAGGGTTAGTGTGGGTTAATGTTAGTCAGTGTGGGTTAGTTAAAGTACTGTAACGGTTAGTCTGGCATGTTGATGTTGAGGGTTTAGTGGAAGTAAATGTTATAATGGGACTCGTTGTGACTCGTTTGTGTTTCACCTGTCTGCTCCCCAGGATGCGGCTCCGCCCTCTTTTTTTTGCTGATTTTGATCAAATGGTAAGTTTAACCAGGTCAGGCTTTATAGACAGGTTTAGTTTAACGAGGTTCATCAGTTTCAGAAAAATGGGTTTCAGATTTGAAAATTGTGTAAATTGAAAGCAGAGAAAGTGCTGGAAACCTGCTGCTGTTATCAGGCTGATCAGTATTGATAGAGATCATTAGTGATCTGCTGACGTTTGCATCTGACAGCATCTTCAGATGGTAACCAAGGTCCAACAGTGCAGTTGTGGTTTAGTCTAGTTCTATTAGTGATTCATCTAGATCACATTATCTCCTCTTAAGAAACTCAGTTCTAGTTCTGGTTGGAGTTGAAAGGAACATGTCAGGAGCCAGTTTTGGGTTCACACCAAGTTTTCTCTACAAGAATGAGGTTAAAACAGAACCAAGTGAGGTTCCTGAAGCTCCAGACACAGAAGCTCCTGAGGAACAGGAGGCTACAGCTCCCCCTGCTGGTGAGGAGCCCGCAGCACCTGCTGAAGAAGAGGAAGAGAAGAGTGAAGAAGAGGAGGTGAAGCCGACTACAGCTCCTTCCACTGAGGAAGAGCTGGAGCCCACTGTTGCTCCCTCTGATGAAGTGATGGAGGAGACTGAAGCGCCACCTGCTGGTGAGGAGGACACAGAGGGATCAGGCAGTCTGGAGAAGGAGAAGCCAGTCGTAAGTGAACCGCAGGATCTTCATCCTTGATACATCTGGTCAGTCGGCAGGTTCATCTTCATCATCACCACCATGGCCAGGAGTATCTTCATCATCAGCAAACTCATCATCAAGATGATCTTCATCAGCAAACTCATCATCAAACTCATTATCCTCATCAAGATGATCTTCATCAAACTCATCATCCTCATCATCATGATCTTCATCACCATCCTCATCAAGATGATCTTCATCATCAGCAAACTCACCACCATGAAGACCTTTATGATGATGATGATCAAGATTATCTTCATCATCATTAAGATTGTCTTCATCACCATCAGGATTATCTTCATCATCCTCATCATCTTGTATCAATCAATACTTCACTCAGTTTCTAATAAACGTGAATGTTTTCCTTTGAAGGTACCTGAGGAACCTTCATCCATCCAGGAGGCGGAGCTTGATGAGGTTTCTTTTTCATTTGTGTTGATTTTGCTTGTTTTTTATTTTAATACGTCTTAAATAAAAATGTTGTCTGTAGATTCCTGGTGCTGACCAAACATGTGCGGATGAAGCAGCTCCGCTGGTAAATATAAAGAACAACAACAACAACAACACTAATAATAATAGTTTTGGGGGCCGCTGACACGATTGTCTCATTAATGTGAATGAAGTTCAAACCCTAAATCAGAGCTCCCTCATTGGAGACGAGTGTTTCAGCTCCTCTGACCCGGTTCTGTTTTGATCTGGGATCACGTCTTCCTGTCGTTGCAGGAAAACATGCCGATCCCGTCAGTGATCATCGAACCCGCCTCCAGTAATGAAGGTGACGACGACCGCGATGGTGACATCATCTCGCCCACCGCCGCCAGTGACAACGATGTGACCACGGTGAGCCAGACCATGAAACACATGAGTCCATCTGGAGGTGTGTCCGGGCTCCCGGATGACTTCCTGTACAAGGTGAGACTTCCTTCAAGGCCAATAATCCGACCCAGACCCTGACCCTGACCCTGACCCTGACCCTGACCCTGACCCTGACCCTGACCCCGACCCTGACCCTGACCGTGATCCTGACCCCGACCCTTTTCCTGACCCCGACCCTGACCGTGATCCTGATCCCGACCCTGACCCTGACCCCGACCCTTTTCCTGACCCCGACCCTGATCCCGACCCTGACCCCGACCCTGACCCTGACCCTGACCCCGACCCTGACCGTGATCCTGATCCCGACCCTAACCCTGACCCTGACCCTGACCCCGACCCTTTTCCTGACCCCGACCCTGACCGTGATCCTGATCCCGACCCTGACCCTGACCCCGACCCTTTTCCTGACCCCGACCCTGATCCCGACCCTGACCCCGACCCTGACCCCGACCCTGACAGGAAGTTCCCAGCAGGACCACAGGTGACACCTCTGTGTCTTCAGGTGGAGACGATGCACGACTTTGAAGCAGCCAACTCAGACGAACTTGAACTGAAGAGAGGTGACGTGGTTCTGGTGGTGCCCACCGAGTCGGCGGAGGATCAGGTGAGAATGGAACCAGACACACCTGCCAGGACCACAAACACATTTGAATATTTCAGCTGTGTGGCTGAAACCTTGATTACATTTATTCGTCAGTCAAAACATTTGAACCTTTTTATTGTCACTAAAACTCAAAAACGTCCGAAAGAAAAACCCCACAAACACGAGTTGACAAAGTTCTGCTGAGACCCAGGAGAACCACAGGAGAACCACAGGAGAACCACAGGAGAACCACAGGAGAGCTTCGCTCAGGTGGAGACGTGCTAAATGGAGCAGGTGCATAAAACAAAGGCGTCACCTGATGTCACTGTTGCTCCGACTACAGAAAACAGCTGCAGGTGTTTAGGGATGAGCTGAGGTCAGATTGTCCTGCGTTAACGTTGCGCTGTTGTTGTTGTTGTTGTTGTTGTTGTGGCAGGACGCTGGTTGGCTCACGGGTATCAAAGAAAGCGAGTGGTTAGCACGCGGTGCTAGCGCCCAGAAAGGACTGTTTCCAGAGAACTTTACGCAGCGTTTGGAATAAGAAGACTCGCGACGCTGTAAAAAACAAGACGTGAGCAGAAGTTTGAGGCAACATCAGAGCAACATCAGCAACTGCCTGGAGGCACCTGGTGCAACCGTGGGCAGGTCACCACCAGGTTCCTCTGCACAGCAAAACTGGTGCCAACGTCTCGTTTGATCCTGGAAATTACGAAGCATGACGTGATAGTCTGGCCCCCCCACAAACAACCAATATTCTCCTGTTGTTGGAAGACGTGACTTTAACTGGGAAAAACATCTGGACCGGAACAGCGGAAGAAAGGAGAGAAAAGGATCCTCTGTTGCTCCAGACGTGTTTGATTGCTGTGGAATATTCTAGAATCTGTAGTCATGTGACCTATTTAAATGTTCTCCAGTCTGCCAGGGAGTCGGTGAGGACGCGTCCGTTGGCGAGTTCCTACCTGCGAGTGTTTGGTGATCAAGTCTCTGTTCTGTGTTTCTGCCAAAATAATGTTGCTTATTGATTTAATAGTAGAGCTAATTGATCCAGACCATAAGTCACAGCGACGCTGTTTGATGCAATTTATGTTGTGTGTTTATTCCTGGTGTGTTGGACACTTCTGATGTCACTTCCTTTGACCTTGATGGTGTAGATCCGTGACCTTGATGCCACAAATCACTTGTTTATGTCATCAATAAATGAGTCCTGGGAACATTTTGGCTTCTTTATCGTTCATGATCCAACCGCACACATACAGTTGGGGGGGGGGGGGGGGGGGGGGGGCAGAGCTTCCATGAACTTTGAGCAGAACTGACGTCAGCAGGAACCATCAGAACTGGAGGATGAAGAGTGAAGAACAGCAAAGTCTTGAAAATGTGAAACATTCCAAACGTCACAAACTTCTTCACTTTATTTCATCCTCCTCAAACTCATGAACAAATCTCAAGGTCACAATATCTGCAGAGGATCAATGAAGGTCACGTGAAGCCGTCAGAGGCTTCTTCTCCCATCGTTCCTCCATGAAGGTGCTGAGAAGAAGCTGAGTGGATGCTGCTGAGCGGGCAGAAGCCAGAAGACCTGGCCTGTTTAAATGGGTCCACAGGTGTCTTCTGGAAGGTTCTGCAGCCTGAGAACCTGTTGCAGACGATGAGCAGGTGCAGCAGGCCAGAGTGTGACTGTGGGGACGAGACCGATAAAATCACTTCCTGTGCTGCGGCTGTGTGCTTCCTGTGATGGTGTCCTAGCAACAGTGAAACCACACGTTCTGGGGGAGCGACGCTGAAAGAGACGCAGAAACCTTCACAGCAACCTTCGGCTCCTTGCAGCATCTTCTCACCACATTTATCTTCTGGACGTTCACAGTCACGTCAATAAAATGTAAACATCAACTCTGAGCAAAAGGGAAACCTTGAAAATCTGTTCATAGGTTCTAATCGTGATGATTTATCTTTGATGTTTTAGAGAAATGAATGAGCAGAAGCACATTTCAGAGCTGCTGAGACTGCTGTCGTCATGGAGACCTGTTTCCTGTTTGTGGTGAGGTGGGCGGGGCATCAGCAGCAGGGGCTGATGGGGGCTGAGAGGAGCTGGATCAGTCCTGCCTCCGGCCCACCAAAGCAACAATGCAGCCGTTCACACCTGCGGCTCTCTGCTTCCTCTGCTCAGGTGAGTGTTTCCAGCCAGCCAGGACACGACCACCACACACACGCTGACTTCAGCTGCCTGTCCCCGTCTCTACAGGGCTGGTTGTCATAGAAACGCAGCTGACCCAGGACCAGATCTCAGTGACCCGCAGAGCTGGTAAAAGTGCCTCAATAAGCTGTGGAGGAATCAATGAGTGTGGTAGTTATGTGTTCTGGTACCAGAAGAAGGAATCAGGCACGTTTGAAAGGCTCCTGAATATTGTTAAGAGCAGCAGTCAAATCGAGCGGTACTCTCATGCTGAGAAAGATGATTTCTCAGCTAGGATTCAGCAGAACAACTGTGAGTTGATCATCTTCTCAGTTAAACCCTCTCACGCTGCCTCATATTACTGCTCCTGTTGGAAGAGTGGATCCACAGTGAGAGAAGATGTGAGGCACCTGAACAAAAACCAGCTGCTGTGGATCAATATCCTTTCTGATGGAAACCTGATGTCTGGAACCAGAAAGACCTGATGTCTGGAACCAGGAAGACCTGATGTCTGGAACCAGAAAGACCTGATGTTTGGAACCAGGAAGATCTGATGTCTGGAACCAGGAAGACCTGATGTCTGGAACCAGGAAGATCTGATGTCTGGAACCAGGAAGACCTGATGTCTGGAACCAGAAAGACCTGATGTCTGGAACCAGGAAGATCTGATGTCTGGAACCACAAAGATCTGATGTCTGGAACCAAGAAGACCTGATGTCTGGAACCAGGAAGATCTGATGTATGGAACCACAAAGATCTGATGTATGGAACCACAAAGATCTGATGTCTGGAACCAGGAAGATCTGATGTCTGGAACCAGAAAGACCTGATGTCTGGAACCAGAAAGACCTGATGTCTGGAACCAGAAAGACCTGATGTCTGGAACCAGGAAGACCTGATGTCTGGAACCACAGAGACCTGATGTCTGGAACCAGGAAGATCTGATGTCTGGAACCAGGAAGATCTGATGTCTGGAACCAGGAAGATCTGATGTCTTGAACCAGAAAGACCTGATGTCTGGAACCAGGAAGATCTGATGTCTGGAACCACAAAGACCTGATGTCTGGAACCAGGCAGATCTGATGTCTGGAACCAGGAAGATCTGATGTCTGGAACCAGGAAGATCTGATGTCTGGAACCAGGAAGATCTGATGTCTGGAACCAGGACTCTTGTTCTGATAGTCTCCTCAACTGGTGAGTCACCTGTACTGAAACAGGAATCTTCAGGATCAGAACCTCGACTCAAATGTTCAGCAGCAGATTTTGTCCTTCTCTGTTTCACTGTGTCATGATTTTTGGATCTGGAACCAGACTCGTCGTCTCAGGTGAGAATCAAACTTTGCTCCAAACCTTTTAATAACAATCAAAAGACAAAAAAGAAATATTGACACTCAAGAAGATTATCTATAAAACCATAAACACAAGAGCACAGACGGGAATTTAGCTGGATTTATCTGTGGATTATTGGAGAATAAATGTGTAGATTATTTTAGGATTATTGGTGAATAAATGGGTAGATTATCAGTGGATTATTGGTGAATAAATGGGTAGATTATCTGTGGATTATTGGTTAAAAATGGGTACATTATCGGTGGATTATTGGTGAATAAATGTGTAGATTATCAATGGATTATTGGTGAATAAATGGGTGGATTATCTGTGGATTATTGGTGAATAAATGGGTAGATTATCAATGGATTATTGGTGAATAAATGGGTAGATTATCGGTAGATTATTGGTGAATAAATGGGTAGATTATCGGTGGATTATTGGTGAATAAATGGGTAGATTATCAATAGATTTTTGGTGAATAAATGGGTAGATTATCAATGGATTATTGGTGAATAAATGGGTAGATTATCGGTAGATTATTGGTGAATTAATGGGTAGATTATCGGTAGATTATTGGTGAAAAAAAGGGTAGATTATCGGTAGATTATTGGTGAATAAATGGGTAGATTATCAATAGATTTTTGGTGAATAAATGGGTAGATTATCTGTGGATTATTGGTGAATAAATGGGTAGATTATCGATTATGATTGACTTGTGTGAGCGCTGTGCATGTGTGGTTGAGCTGACCTCTGACCTCCAGCGTTGACCCCTCAGGGCCAGTGAGAGCAGTAACTCTGGTGTCTCACCACAGATGCGGCGCTGGTCCAGCCTGTGTTGAGCGTGTACCCAGCAGCATCCAGAGATCCTCTGGAGGGGAGGACCGCCCTGCTGTGTGTGGCCTCAGACATGGTTCCTCCTCTGGTGAGGTTCTCCTGGAGGAGACAACGGGCCGACAGTGCTGTGGAGGAGTCACCTCCTGCCCATGAAGAAGAGCTGCAGCTCAGAGAGCCGGGCCGCATCACCTCCATCAGACTGCTGGACCGGGACGCCGTCCACACCTATAAATACCGCTGCTCCGTGCAGCACGAGGGGGGGACGGTGAAGGCCCAGTCCCAGCAAGGTGCTGATGTCCTGTCCCTCAGCCATCTTGAGACACCTTCAGGTGGGCTGATCTTTCTTCTTCACTGTGTTTGTCTTCCAGAGGTTGCACCAGTCCCCCCGTCCATCCCTACGTCTGTCCCCCCGTCCATCCCCCCGACTGTCCCCCCGTCCATCCCTACGTCTGTCCCCTCGTCCATCCCTCCGTCTGCCCCCCCGTCCATCCCTCCGTCCATCCCTCCGTCTGTGCTGAGGATGAAGCTGCTCTCTTTTGTCTACACGGCCCTGATGATGAAGAGTCTGCTGAGCTGCTGTGGAATCTCTCTGCTCCTCTTCCTCACCAACAACCAGAAACAGGCTGACTGACTGGTTCCAGTCCACCATCCTGTCTCGTCCTCTCACTGCTTCCTTTTCCACTGGGACTTTTCCTCTCGCAGAATAAAAGCTTCTCTCCAGCAATAATAACTGTAATTTGCCAGCTTTGATCAATAAAGTAAATCTGTCTGAACAGGAAGCTGAATCCTCGTTGTGAGGTCACCAAACTCTTCGTAGTTTGATGTCATTTTTTCAACTTTGTTGATGAATTTCTGGACCGATGACAGCGTCTCGATCACTTCCTGTTTGACATGTTTGTTATTAGGAAGCGGCAGAATGAGACGGTTGCTGCTCACATGTTGATCTTTAGGGACGATATTGGAAGACACAGAAGATTTCCTGTTTATTACGGAGAAATCCAGAAATGGTTCGTTGATCATTACATACAAATTAAGTCCGAATAATTCTAAAAGTGTCCAGAAGATAAATGTGGTGAGAAGATGCTGCAAGGAGCCGAAGGTTGCTGTGAAGGTTTCTGCGTCTCTTTCAGCGTTGCTCCCCCAGAACGTGTGGTTTCACTGTTGCTAGGACACCATCACAGGAAGCACACAGCCGCAGCACAGGAAGTGATTTTATCGGTCTCGTCCCCACAGTCACACTCTGGCCTGCTGCACCTGCTCATCGTCTGCAACAGGTTCTCAGGCTGCAGAACCTTCCAGAAGACACCTGTGGACCCATTTAACAGGCCAGGTCTTCTGGCTTCTGCCCGCTCAGCAGCATCCACTCAGCTTCTTCTCAGCACCTTCGTGGGGCACAAATTAGTCAGTAAAATCCCTTCTGGAAGGGGATCAACAGGATCGGCTAAAATCAGCATTTCCCTTCTAACAATAGTTGATATTTAAAACCCGTTTGGAAGCATCTCCACAGGATCTTCAGCAACGTGAGTTGTGATGGAGGCCCCAAGATTCAGGTCAGGATTATGAAGTCAGTGACCAGATAAACCAGAACAACTGCCCTTCATCTTTAGGCCCCTTTAGCAAACTAGAGAAAAGCACTGGGCGCTGTGGGGCTTTGATGTTTCAGATCAAAGTCTCTCTGGAATCTATGTTACCAACTGAATCAGCTCTTCCTTGGTCCACCATCAGCGCCTCCTAAAGACATTAAAATCCGGCCGTGCCGTGGACAAGGAGGGGAAGTGTTTCAGGTCTCCAGATGGGTCAGGGTCTGAGTACGAGACTGCTGAAGAGTGGGCTGATGGAGGTCAGGGAGGAGGCTGGGTGAGCCCAGATGATGAACGTTCCTGTACAAATCAAGTTCCACTTAAAGTGTCAGACGGGTGGGAAGCTGGACATGAGGCTGCAGAGCAGGAGTTATGGAAGAGTGACGAAGAAAAGTGTTCAGCTGATGAAGAGTTGGCACGGAACACTGGTACACAATCAGTTTCCAGAGATCAGGCAGGTGAGCAAGGCACGCTCACTTTCACCTGTGAGCCTCAAACAGGAAGTGTGTTTAACGAAAACCCCTCAGATAACAAGGGAGGTGCGTTTGATTCAGATCCCACGACTGAAGCACAGGGAGGAGGTGCGTTTGATTCAGACCCTTTTGCTGAAACACAGGGAGGAGGTGCGTTTGATTCAGACCCTTTTGCTCAAACAGACAGTGGAGGTGCGTTTGATTCAGATCCTTTTGCTCAAACAGAAAGTGGAGGTGCGTTTGATTCAGATCCTTTTGCTCAAACAGACAGTGGAGGTGCGTTTGATTCAGATCCTTTTGCTCAAACAGACAGTGGAGGTGCGTTTGAGTCAGACCAGTGTGTCAACAGTTTCCCAGAAACATGTTCAGGTACTGAAGATGGCGTCTGGACCTCCGAGCCCTGGCGGGACTCTGCATCCGTCTCAGCTGAGGGAGTTAAAGCTGTAAACAGAATTCACAAAGAACCAGAAAATTCAGACATGTCAGAAGATGAAGCTGCAAACCGAAGACTTGGAAAGTTGTATCAAGAGCTAGATACAGAGAAGGAAGAGGTATTGGTCTTTCTCAACTCCGCCCTGTGGTAGAAACCAGCCTCGTGTAGAAATGAATGGAGAATCCTTCATGGTGTCTTCTACCCTTCCACAGAGTCCTCAAACCTGGACCCCAGCCTGAGCTCCTCCTACACCTCCTCTTGCTTGCTTTATCTGTGTGTCCATCCCATCCTCCGGTTCCACATTTGGTTATCTTTAAGGTGTCACCGTTGCAGCGTGCTAACAATGTTTGTGTCTTTGTGCTTTACTCCAGGTCACCAGTGCGTTTAACGGCCTGTCCCAGGTAACCTGTTCTAATCTGTTAAACGGGTCTGAGATTGAACCTTTGCTTGACTGGCTGATGAACCCCTCCACCAGACGGATCCCTCAAATATAGAAACAACAACCAATATGTAAACAACAACAACAAATATAGCAACAACAGCCCACAAAGGTTGAATGTCAGTCAGAACCAAAGAGGTTTTGAATGAAAGATGTGTGTCGGACCAGTAAAGTGTGTTTTGTGAATCATCATGACCAGTGTGGGTCAGTGTTAGTTAGTGTGGGTTAGAGTTAGTTAGTGTGGGTTAGTGTTAGTTAGTGTGGGTTAGTGTTAGTGTTAGTTAGTGTGGGTTAGTGTGGGTTAGTGTGGGTTATTGATAGTGTGGGTCAGTGTTAGTTAGTGTGGGTCAGTGTTAGTTAGTGTGGGTTAGTGTTAGTTAGTGTGGGGTTAGTGTTAGTGTTTGTTAGTGTGGGTTAGTGTGGGTTAGTGTGGGTTATTGATAGTGTGGGTCAGTGTTAGTTAGTGTGGGTTAGTGATAGTGTGGGTTAGTGTTAGTGTGGGTTAGTGTGGGTTAGTGCTAGTTAGTGTGGGTTAATGTTAGTGTGGGTTAGTGCTCATTAGTGTGGGTTAGTGTTAGTGTTAGTTAGTGTGGGTTAGTGTGGGTTAGTGTGGGTTAGTGATAGTGTGGGTCAGTGTTAGTTAGTGTGGGTTAGTGATAGCGTGGGTTAGTGTTAGTGTGGGTTAGTGTGGGTTAGTGCTAGTTAGTGTGGGTTAATGTTAGTGTGGGTTAGTGCTCATTAGTGTGGGTTAGTGTTAGTTAGTGTGGGTTATTGTTAGTCAGTGTGGGTTAGTGTTAGTGTGGGTTAGTGTTGGCTTAGTATTGATATGGGTTAGTATTAGTGTAGATTAGGGTTAGTGTTGGTCAGTGTGGGTTAGTTAAAGTACTGTAACGGTTAGTCTGGCATGTTGATGTTGAGGGTTTAGTGGAAGTAAATGTTATAATGTGACTCGTTGTGACTCGTTTGTGTTTCACCTGTCTGCTCCCCAGGATGCGGCTCCGCCCTCTTTTTTTTGCTGATTTTGATAAAATGGTAAGTTTAACCAGGTCAGGCTTTATAGACAGGTTTAGTTTAACGAGGTTCATCAGCTTCAGAAAAATGGGTTTCAGATTTGAAAATTGTGTAAATTGAAAGCAGAGAAAGTGCTGGAAAACTGCTGCTGTTATCAGGCTGATCAGTATTGATAGAGATCATTAGTGATCTGCTGACGTTTGCATCTGACAGCATCTTCAGATGGTAACCAAGGTCCAACAGTGCAGTTGTGGTTTAGTCTAGTTCTATTAGTGATTCATCTAGATCACATTATCTCCTATTAAGAAACTCAGTTCTAGTTCTGGTTCGAGTTGAAAGGAACATGTCAGGAGCCAGTTTTGGGTTCACACCAAGTTTTCTCTACAAGAACGAGGTTAAAACAGAACCAAGTGAGGTTCCTGAAGCTCCAGACACAGAAGCTCCTGAGGAACAGGAGGCTACAGCTCCCCCTGCTGGTGAGGAGCCCGCAGCACCTGCTGAAGAAGAGGAAGAGAAGAGTGAAGAAGAGGAGGTGAAGCCGACTACAGCTCCTTCCACTGAGGAAGAGCTGGAGCCCACTGTTGCTCCCTCTGATGAAGTGATGGAGGAGACTGAAGCGCCACCTGCTGGTGAGGAGGACACAGAGGGATCAGGCAGTCTGGAGAAGGAGAAGCCAGTCGTAAGTGAACAGCATGATCTTCATCCTTGATACATCTGGTCAGTCGGCAGGTTCATCTTCATCATCACCACCATGGCCAGGAGTATCTTCATCATCAGCAAACTCACCATCATGAAGACCTTCATGATGATGATGATCAAGATTATCTTCATCACCATCAGGATTATCTTCATCATCATTAAGATTGTCTTCATCACCATCAGGATTATCTTCATCATCCTCATCCTCATCATCTTGTATCAATCAACACTTCACTCAGTTTCTAATAAACGTGAATGTTTTCCTTTGAAGGTACCTGAGGAACCTTCATCCATCCAGGAGGCGGAGCTTGATGAGGTTTCTTTTTCATTTGTGTTGAATTTGCTTGTTTTCAATCTTAATACGTCTTAAATAAAAATGTTGTCTGTAGATTCCTGGTGCTGACCAAACATGTGCGGATGAAGCAGCTCCGCTGGTAAATATAAAGAACAACAACAACAACACTAATAATAATAGTTTTGGGGGCCGCTGACACGATTGTCTCATTAATGTGAATGAAGTTCAAACCCTAAATCAGAGCTCCCTCATTGGAGACGAGTGTTTCAGCTCCTCTGACCCGGTTCTGTTTTGATCTGGGATCACGTCTTCCTGTCGTTGCAGGAAAACATGCCGATCCCGTCAGTGATCATCGAACCCGCCTCCAGTAACGAAGGTGACGACGACCGCGATGGTGACATCATCTCGCCCACCGCCGCCAGTGACAACGATGTGACCACGGTGAGCCAGACCATGAAACACATGAGTCCATCTGGAGGCGTGTCCGGGCTCCCGGATGACTTCCTGTACAAGGTGAGACTTCCTTCAAGGCCAATAATCCGACCCGGACCCTGACCCTGATCCTGATCCTGATCCTGATCCTGATCCTGACCCTGATCCTGATCCTGATCCTGATCCTGATCCTGACCCTGACCCTGACCCTGATCCTGATCCTGATCCTGACCCTGATCCCGACCCTGATCCTGACACTGACCCTGATCCTGACCCTGATCCTGACCCTGATCCTGACCCCGACCCCGATCCCGACTCTGATCCTGCCCCTGTCTCTGACCCTTAGCCTGATCCTGATCCTGACCCTGACCCTGACCCTGACCCTGACCCTGACCCTGATCCTGACCCTGATCCTGACCCTGACCCCGATCCCGACTCTGATCCTGCCCCTGACCCTGACCCTGACCCTGATCCTGATCCTGACCCTGACCCTGACCCTGACCCTGACCCTGACCCTGATCCTGATCCTGATCCTGACTCTGACTCTGAACCCGACCCCGACCCTGATCCTGACCCTGATCCCGACCCTGACCCTGACCCCGACCCTGACCTTAATCCCGACCCCGACCCTGACCTTGATCCCGACCCTGATCCCGACCCTGACCCCGACCCTGACCCTGACCCTGACCCTGAGCCTGAGCCTGAGCCTGAGCCTGATCCTGACCCCAACCCTGATCCCGACCCTGACCCTGAGCCTGAGCCTGATCCTGATCCCGACCCCAACCCTGATCCCGACCCTGACCGCGACCCGACCCTGATCCTGACCCTGACCCTGACCCCGACCCTGATCCTGACCCTGATCCTGACCCTGACCCTGACCCTGATCCTGATCCTGACCCTGACCCTGACCCTGACCCTGATCCTGATCCTGATCCTGACCCTGATCCTGACCCTGATCCTGATCCTGACCCTGATCCTGACCCTGACCCTGATCCTGATCCTGATCCTGATCCTGACCCTGACCCTGACCCTGATCCTGATCCTGACCCTGACCCTGATCCTGATCCTGATCCTGACCCCGACCCTGACCCCGACCCTGACAGGAAGTTCCCAGCAGGACCACAGGTGACACCTCTGTGTCTTCAGGTGGAGACGATGCACGACTTTGAAGCAGCCAACTCAGACGAACTTGAACTGAAGAGAGGTGACGTGGTTCTGGTGGTGCCCACCGAGTCGGCGGAGGATCAGGTGAGAATGGAACCAGACACACCTGCCAGGACCACAAACACATTTGAATATTTCAGCTGTGTGGCTGAAACCTTGATTACATTTATTCGTCAGTCAAAACATTTGAACCTTTTTATTGTTACTAAAACTCAAAAACGTCCTAAAGAAAAACCCCACAAACACGAGTTGACAAAGTTCTGCTGAGACCCAGGAGAACCACAGGAGAACCACAGGAGAACCACAGGAGAACCACAGGAGAGCTTCGCTCAGGTGGAGACGTGCTAAATGGAGCAGGTGCATAAAACAAAGGCGTCACCTGATGTCACTGTTGCTCCGACTACAGAAAACAGCCGCAGGTGTTTAGGGATGAGCTGAGGTCAGATTGTCCTGCGTTAACGTTGCGCTGTTGTTGTTGTTGTTGTTGTTGTTGTTGTGGCAGGACGCTGGTTGGCTCACGGGTATCAAAGAAAGCGAGTGGTTAGCACGCGGTGCTAGCGCCCAGAAAGGACTGTTTCCAGAGAACTTTACGCAGCGTTTGGATTAAGAAGACTCGCGACGCTGTAAAAAACAAGACGTGAGCAGAAGTTTGAGGCAACATCAGAGCAACATCAGCAACTGCCTGGAGGCACCTGGTGCAACCGTGGGCAGGTCACCACCAGGTTCCTCTGCTCAGCAAAACTGGTGCCAACGTCTCGTTTGATCCTGGAAATTACGAAGCATGACGTGATAGTCTGGCCCCCCCACAAACAACCAATATTCTCCTGTTGTTGGAAGACGTGACTTTAACTGGGAAAAACATCTGGACCGGAACAGCGGAAGAAAAGAGAGAAAAAGATCCTCTGTTGCTCCAGACGTGTTTGATTGCTGTGGAATATTCTAGAATCTGTAGTCATGTGACCTATTTAAATGTTCTGGAGTCTGCCAGGGAGTCGGTGAGGACGCGTCCGTTGGCGAGTTCCTACCTGCGAGTGTTTGGTGATCAAGTCTCTGTTCTGTGTTTCTGCCAAAATAATGTTGCTTATTGATTTAATAGTAGAGCTAATTGATCCAGACCATAAGTCACAGCGACGCTGTTTGATGCAATTTATGTTGTGTGTTTATTCCTGGTGTGTTGGACACTTCTGATGTCACTTCCTTTGACCTTGATGGTGTAGATCCGTGACCTTGATGCCACAAATCACTTGTTTATGTCATCAATAAATGAGTCCTGGGAACATTTTGGCTTCTTTATCGTTCATGATCCAACCGCACACATACAGTTGGGGGGGGGGGGGCAGAGCTTCCATGAACTTTGAGCAGAACTGACGTCAGCAGGAACCATCAGAACTGGAGGATGAAGAGTGAAGAACAGCAAAGTCTTGTAAATGTTTCAAACGTCACAAACTTCTTCACTTTATTTCATCCTCCTCAAACTCATGAACAAATCTCAAGGTCACAATATCTGCAGAGGATCAATGAAGGTCACGTGAAGCCGTCAGAGGCTTCTTCTCCCATCGTTCCTCCATGAAGGTGCTGAGAAGAAGCTGAGTGGATGCTGCTGAGCGGGCAGAAGCCAGAAGACCTGGCCTGTTAAATGGGTCCACAGGTGTCTTCTGGAAGGTTCTGCAGCCTGAGAACCTGTTGCAGACGATGAGCAGGTGCAGCAGGCCAGAGTGTGACTGTGGGGACGAGACCGATAAAATCACTTCCTGTGCTGCGGCTGTGTGCTTCCTGTGATGGTGTCCTAGCAACAGTGAAACCACACGTTCTGGGGGAGCGACGCTGAAAGAGACGCAGAAACCTTCACAGCAACCTTCGGCTCCTTGCAGCATCTTCTCACCACATTTATCTTCTGGACGTTTAAGTCACGTCAATAAAATGTAAACATCAACTCTGAGCAAAAGGGAAACCTTGAAAATCTGTTTATAGGTTCTAATTGTGATGATTTATCTTTGATGTTTTAGAGAAATGAATGAGCAGAACCCCATTTCAGAGCTGCTGAGACTGCTGTCGTCATGGAGACCTGTTTCCTGTTTGTGGTGAGGTGGGCGGGGCATCAGCAGCAGGGGCTGATGGGGGCTGAGAGGAGCTGGATCAGTCCTGCCTCCGGCCCACCAAAGCAACAATGCAGCCGTTCACACCTGCGGCTCTCTGCTTCCTCTGCTCAGGTGAGTGTTTCCAGCCAGCCAGGACACGACCACCACACACACGCTGACTTCAGCTGCCTGTCCCCGTCTCTACAGGGCTGGTTGTCATAGAAACGCAGCTGACCCAGGACCAGATCTCAGTGACCAGCAGAGCTGGTAAAAGTGCCTCAATAAGCTGTGGAGGAATCAATAATTGTAATTCTTATTCTTACCCTTATGTGTACTGGTACCAGAAGAAGGAATCAGGCACGTTTGAAGTGCTCCTGGATATTGCTAAGAGCGGCGGTCAAATCAGGCGGTACTCTCATGCTGACCAAGATGATTTCTCAGCTAAGATTCAGCAGAACAAGTGTGAGTTGATCATCTCCTCAGTTAAACCCTCTCACGCTGCCTCATATTACTGCTCCTGTTGGAAGAGTGGATCCACAGTGAGAGAAGATGTGAGGCACCTGAACAAAAACCAGCTGCTGTGGATCAATATCCTTTCTGATGGAAACCTGATGTCTGGAACCAGGAAGACCTGATGTCAGAGTCACCTGTACTGAAACAGGAATCTTCAGGATCAGAACCTCGACTCAAATGTTCAGCAGCAGATTTTGTCCTTCTCTGTTTCACTGTGTCTGGATTTTTGGATCTGGAACCAGACTCGTCGTCTCAGGTGAGAATCAAACTTTGCTCCAAACCTTTTAATAATAATCAAAAGACAAAAAAGAAATATTGACACTCAAGAAGATTATCTATAAAACCATAAACACAAGAGCACAGACGGGAATTTAGCTGGATTTATCAGTGGATTATTGGTGAATAAATGGGTAGATTATCGGTGGATTATTGGTGAATAAATGGGTAGATTATCGGTGGATTATCGGTGAATAAATGGGTAGATTATCGGTGGATTATCGGTGAATAAATGGGTAGATTATCGGTGGATTATCGGTGAATAAATGGGTAGATTATCGGTGGATTATCGGTGAATAAATGGGTAGATTATCGGAGGATTATTGGTGAATAAATTGGTAAATTATCGGTGGATTATTGGTGAATAAATGGGTAGATTATCTGTGGATTATTGGTGAATAAATTGGTAAATTATCGGTGGATTATTGGTGAATAAATGGGTAGATTATCGGAGGATTATTGGTGAATAAATTGGTAAATTATCGGTGGATTATCGGTGAATAAATGGGTAGATTATCGGAGGATTATTGGTGAATAAATTGGTAAATTATCGGTGGATTATTGGTGAATAAATGGGTAGATTATCGGTGGATTATCGGTGAATAAATGGGTAGATTATCGGAGGATTATTGGTGAATAAATTGGTAAATTATCGGTGGATTATTGGTGAATAAATGGGTAGATTATCTGTGGATTATTGGTAAATAAATGGGTAGATTATTAGTGGATTATTGGTAAATAAATGGGTAGATTATTAGTGGATTATTGGTGAATAAATGGGTAGATTATCGGTGGATTATTGGTGAATAAATGGGTAGATTATTTGAGGATTATTGATGAATAAATGGGTAGATTATCTGTGGATTATTGGTGAATAAATTTGTGGATTATCTGTGAAATATTGGTGAATAAATGGGTAGATTATTTTTAATTATTGGTGAATAAATGGGCAGAATATCGGTGGATTATTGGTGAATAAATGGGTAGATTATCGGTGGATTATTGGTAAATAAATGGGTAGATTATTAGTGGATTATTGGTGAATAAATGGGTAGATTATCGGAGGATTATTGGTGAATAAATTGGTAAATTATCGGTGGATTATTGGTAAATAAATGGGTAGATTATTAGTGGATTATTGGTGAATAAATGGGTAGATTATCGGTGGATTATTGGTGAATAAATGGGTAGATTATTTGAGGATTATTGATGAATAAATGGGTAGATTATCTGTGGATTATTGGTGAATAAATGGGTGGATTATCTGTGAAATATTGGTGAATAAATGGGTAGATTATTTTTAATTATTGGTGAATAAATGGGTAGATTATCGGTAGATTATTGGTGAATAAATGGGTAGAATATCAGTGGATTATTGGTGAATAAATGGGTAGATTATCTGTGGATTATTGGTGAATTAATGGGTAGATTATCGGTAGATTATTGGTGAAAAAATGGGTAGATTATAAATAGATTTTTGGTGAAAAAATGGGTAGATTATCTGTGGATTATTGGTGAATAAATGGGTAGATTATCTGTGGATTATTGGTGAATAAATCGGTAGATTATCGATTATGAATGACTGGTGTGAGCGCACGATGTGCATGTGTGGTTGAGCTGACCTCTGACCTCCAGCGTTGACCCCTCAGGGCCAGTGAGAGCAGTAACTCTGGTGTCTCACCACAGATGCGGCGCTGGTCCAGCCTGTGTTGAGCGTGTACCCAGCAGCATCCAGAGATCCTCTGGAGGGGAGGACCGCCCTGCTGTGTGTGGCCTCAGACATGGTTCCTCCTCTGGTGAGGTTCTCCTGGAGGAGACAACGGGCCGACAGTGCTGTGGAGGAGTCACCTCCTGCCCATGAAGAAGAGCTGCAGCTCAGAGAGCCGGGCCGCATCACCTCCATCAGACTGCTGGACCGGGACGCCGTCCACACCTATAAATACCGCTGCTCCGTGCAGCACGAGGGGGGGGCGGTGAAGGCCCAGTCCCAGCAAGGTGCTGATGTCCTGTCCCTCAGCCATCTTGAGACACCTTCAGGTGGGCTGATCTTTCTTCTTCACTGTGTTTGTCTTCCAGAGGTTGCACCAGTCCCCCCGTCCATCCCTCCGTCTGCCCCCCCGTCCATCCCTCCGTCCATCCCTCCGTCTGCCCCCCCGTCCATCCCTCCGTCCATCCCTCCGTCCATCCCCCCGTCCATCCCTCCATCCATCCCCCCGTCTGTGCTGAGGATGAAGCTGCTCTCTTTTGTCTACACGGCCCTGATGATGAAGAGTCTGCTGAGCTGCTGTGGAATCTCTCTGCTCCTCTTCCTCACCAACAACCAGAAACAGGCTGACTGACTGGTTCCAGTCCACCATCCTGTCTCGTCCTCTCACTGCTTCCTTTTCCACTGGGACTTTTCCTCTCGCAGAATAAAAGCTTCTCTCCAGCAATAATAACTGTAATTTGCCAGCTTTGATCAATAAAGTAAATCTGTCTGAACAGGAAGCTGAATCCTCGTTGTGAGGTCACCAAACTCTTTGTAGTTTGATGTCATTTTTTCATCTTTGTTGATGAATTTCTGGACCGATGACAGCGTCTCGATCACTTCCTGTTTGACATGTTTGTTATTAGGAAGCGGCAGAATGAGACGGTTGCTGCTCACATGTTGATCTTTAGGGACGATATTGGAAGACACAGAAGATTTCCTGTTTATTACAGAGAAATCCAGAAATGGTTCGTTGATCATTATATACAAATTAAGTCCGAATAATTCTAAAAGTGTCCAGAAGATAAATGTGGTGAGAAGATGCTGCAAGGAGCCGAAGGTTGCTGTGAAGGTTTCTGCGTCTCTTTCAGCGTCGCTCCCCCAGAACGTGTGGTTTCACTGTTGCTAGGACACCATCACAGGAAGCACACAGCCGCAGCACAGGAAGTGATTTTATCGGTCTCGTCCCCACAGTCACACTCTGGCCTGCTGCACCTGCTCATCGTCTGCAACAGGTTCTCAGGCTGCAGAACCTTCCAGAAGACACCTGTGGACCCATTTAACAGGCCAGGTCTTCTGGCTTCTGCCCGCTCAGCAGCATCCACTCAGCTTCTTCTCAGCACCTTCGTGGGGCACAAATTAGTCAGTAAAATCCCTTCTGGAAGGGGATCAACAGGATCGGCTCAAATCAGCATTTCCCTTCTAACAATAGTTGATATTTAAAACCCGTTTGGAAGCATCTCCACAGGATCTTCAGCAACGTGAGTTGTGATGGAGGCCCCAAGATTCAGGTCAGGATTATGAAGTCAGTGACCAGATAAACCAGAACAACTGCCCTTCATCTTTAGGCCACTTTAGCAAACTAGAGAAAAGCACTGGGCGCTGTGGAGCTTTGATGTTTCAGATCAAAGTCTCTCTGGAATCTATGTTACCAACTGAATCAGCTCTTCCTTGGTCCACCATCAGCGCCTCCTGAAGACATTAAAATCCGGCCGTGCCGTGACCTCCTTGGCGAGGTCAGAAGTGTCTTTTCGACTCTTCCAGTATTTCAGAAACATTTCTAAGAAACGGCGCCACCGTGTGGTCTTGTCCGGGAGGGCACGCGGGTCTTGTGACGTCATCCTTGCGGGACCTGCGTGGTTTTCGACATGAAAACAACCCGACATGTGGACACATCTGTGTTCACGGCATGAATCCAGGGTTCCATTGCAACATTTTCACAAGTATAACCTTAGTACTGATTCGGTCGTCATTACCGCCACCAAACCGGCGTTTGTCTGTGAACAAAGTAACTCTCAAAGTTATCGACGGATTATAATGAAATTAAAATGAATTTTCCGGCTTCTGGAGGGTCCTTGGCTTTGATCTGAATTGCGTTTATCATAACTGTCTTTGAACAAAAGCAACCTTTAATTTTCCTGATGGGTATCATGTTGAGACATTAGTGTTCTGACGATTAGCATCCCCTCTGCTAAGCTAACAACTTAACTTGATTTTACATTTTGCTGACCATAGTCTTTGACATTTATCTACACGGCGTCGCAAAATTAGAAAACTCGCAACTTAGAGGCAAAATACGACTTTAAAGACACTTCTTAATTCACCATCTACTCGGTCTGACCAAAACAACCGAGACTACAAGACCGTGTTGTCAACTTCCTGTCGCAACAAACGGAAGGTGCATTGCATGCCGGGTCATGTAGTCCACTGGATAAAACGATAGCTGATTTAGGTCATTTAATTGTAGGTGTGAGTTAAGCTAAAGGGGTGCCGTTGTATAATGCAGTACATATATTAATGACCGTGCTACAGCGAGGCCTTCACATTGGGACGTCAATCTATTTTAAGCCGTTATAGCTGAGGACTACAACTCCCAGGAAGTTCCCGTCCAAACGTAGTTACGTCGAGCAAAGATCGGCTGCGAGACGAGCAAACAGTCGCTTCCGTGTTGTTCTTGTGTTATTCTGGCAAATAAATGTCATTAACGAAGTGGAAGCTTGTTTCGCAGCTTCGTCCGAGCTTCACTGCGACGATTCTGTGAAGCTGAAGATCAGTTTCGACCTCTACGCTCGACATGTCGCTGCTGCTCAGCTCTAAGAAAAAAGATAAACGGATTCTGTCGGGTACCTGCCCGGACCCGAAATGTCAGGCGAGGCTCTTCTTCCCAGCTCACGGCTCCGTTAGCATCGAGTGCACCGACTGCGGACAAAGACACGAGCAGAAGAACCTGCTAAATGTGGAAGAAGTCACGGATCCAGATGTCGTGCTTCATAATCTGCTCAGAAACGCCCTGCTCGGCGTCACCGGGGCCCCGAAGAAAGGCACGGAGCTGGTGAAAGTGATGGGTCTGTCCAACTACCACTGCAAGCTGCTGTCCCCGCTGCTCACCCGGTACGGCATGGACAGGCAGACCGGCAAGGCCCAGCTGCTGCGGGACATGAACCAGGGAGAGGTGTTCGACTGCTCGCTGTTGGGGGACAGAGCCTTCCTGATCGAACCGGAACATGTCTCCACCATGGGCTATGGGAAAGACCGGTCCGGGAGCCTTATTTATCTCCACGACACTCTGGAAGAGGTGAAGAAATCCAACGGTAACAGAGAGTGTCTCATACCGGTCCACGTGGACGGAGATGGGCACTGCCTGGTCCATGCTGTGTCCAGAGCTCTGGTGGGCCGGGAACTGTTCTGGCACGCTCTGAGGGAGAACCTGAAACAGAACTTCAAGCAGAACCTGGACCACTACAAGGCTCTTTTTCAGGATTTCATCGACGCTGCAGAATGGGAGGACATCATCACCGAGTGCGACCCCTTGTTCGTCCCGCCTGAAGGCGTCCCGCTCGGACTGCGCAATATTCATATTTTTGGGCTGGCCAATGTCCTTCACCGGCCCATCATCTTGCTGGACTCGCTGAGCGGGATGAGAAGCTCTGGAGACTATTCCGCGACCTTTCTGCCGGGGACTGGTGGCCGAGGACCAGTGCAGAGGAAAAGACGGGAAGCTCAACAAACCCATCTGCATCGCCTGGAGCAGCTCTGGCAGGAACCACTACATCCCCCTGGTGGGCATCAAGAGCAGCGTGCTGCCCAAGCTGCCGGCCCGCCTGCTGCCCAAGGCCTGGGGCGTCCCCCAGGAGCTCATCAGGAGGTACATCAAGCTGGAGCCAGACGGGAGCTGCGTGATCGGCGGCGACCGCAGCCTGCAGGATAAATACCTGATGCGGCTGGTCAATGCCATGGAGGAGGTGTTCATGGAGAAGCACAAAATCCACCCGGCGCTGGTGGCCGACGTGCACCAGTACGTCTTCAGACGGACCGGCGTGATCGGCGTGCAGCCGGAGGAGGTGACCGAGGCCGCCAAGAAGTTGGTGTTGGAGAAGAGGCTGCACCGCTGCCTGAACTGCAGCGCCCTGGTGGAGCTCCACGTGCCGCAGGACTGGCTGGGCCCGGGGGGGAAGCTCTACAACCTGGCCAAGTCCACCCACGGCCAGCTGCGGGTGGACAAGAACTACAGCTTCCCCCTCAACAACCTGGTCTGCTCCTACGACCCCCAGCAGGACGTCCTGGTCCCGGACTACACGCTGAGTTCCCTCAACACCTGCACCTGGTGCCACGGCACGTCGGTGCGCCACATCCACGGCAACGGCTCCGTCGTCTACCTGGACGGGGACAGAACCAACACCCGCTCGCAGGGCGGGAAGTGCGGCTGCGGCTTCAAGCACTTTTGGGAGGGCAGAGAATACGACAACCTGCCCGAGGCCTTCCCCATCACGCTGGAGTGGGGGGGGCGGCAGGTGAGGGAGACGGTGTACTGGTTCCAGTACGAGATGGACTCCGCCCTCAACAGCAACGTGTACGACGTGGCCATGAAGCTGGTGACGAAGCATTTCCCCGGTGAGTTCGGCAGTGAGATCCTGGTGCAGAAGGTGGTCAACACCATCCTGCACCACACGGCCAAGAAGAACCCCGACGACTACAACCCGGTGAGCATCGAGCGGGCCCACGCGCAGCACGGCGCCCCCGACGCCCCGCCGGCCGACCCGCAGCCCCCCACTAAGATCATCCTGACGGGTCAGAAGGCGAAGACGCTGCACAAGGAGGAGCTGACGATGAGCCGGGCGGAGCGCAGCATCCAGCAGAGCATCGGCGAGCACGCCGCCGCCACGCAGAAGCGCCACACTGACAAGCTGAAGCAAGAGCAGCGAGGCGCCACGTCACCAGAACCCGGCTCCCCTTCGGCCCCAGCCACGCCCACAAAATCCTCCCCCGCGGCCAATAAGGAGAAGAAGATCCGCGTGAGCACCAGCGACGGCCGGCAGGCCACGCTGACCCTGCAGGCCTCCACCACCTTCGCCGAGCTGCAGAGGGGCGTCGCCAGGCAGTTCGCCATCCCTCCGGAACAGCAGTGCATCCGCTTCGGCTTCCCTCCCAAAGGGCTGGCGTCGCCGAGGGAGGGCGAGGAGAACGAGCCCGTGGCCCTGCAGCATGGCGACAGGGTGACCGTGGAGATCCTGAAGGGCCCCGACAAGAGCCCCGCCCCCTCCGAGGCCCGCGGGCGCCATGAGGCGAAGACTGAGGAGGCGCTGACGTCAGGCAGGACGAGCGGCCGCGAGCTGCAGGAGAGCATCGATCTGGAGATCTCCTCTCTGTGTCTCCTAGCAACCCTGATGGGTGAGTGACCGCCGGCTCCTCCCCCAGTCCCTCCCCAGCTCCTCCCCTAGCCCCGCCCCACTTGTCGATCATCTATTAATTGTTCTTGATTAGCTTTTAGTGACCTCAATCATCAAACATTCTCAGTAATAGAAACTATTCAGGTTAAAAAAGATTTGAAAACAAACTGTGTGTGTGTGTGAGTGTGAGTGTGTGTACGTGTGTGTGTACGAGTGTGTGTGAGTGTGTGTACGTGTGTGTGTACGAGTGTGTGTACGTGTGTGTGTGAGTGTGTGTACGTGTGTGTGTACGAGTGTGTGTACGAGTGTGTGTGTGTGAGTGTGTGTGTGAGTGTGTGTACGAGTGAGCTGACTCAGCCATCGGGAACAGTCCCTGTCTCACCTGCCAAAGGTCAAAGGTCACCTGTCAGACCCCAGTAAACAGCTGGAGCTGGCGCGGTCCCTGGTCCACCGGTCCCAGCGTCCCCCGGTCCCTGCGTCCCCTGGTCCACCGGTCCCTGCGTCCCCCGGTCCCAGCGTCCCCCGGTCCCTGGTCCACCGGTCCCAGCGTCCCCCGGTCCCTGCGTCCACCGGTCCCTGCGTCCCCCGGTCCCTGGTCCACCGGTCCCTGCGTCCCCTGGTCCACCGGTCCCTGCGTCCCCCGGTCCCTGCGTCCCCCGGTCCACCGGTCCCTGCGTCCACCGGTCCCTGCGTCCCCCGGTCCCTGGTCCACCGGTCCCTGCGTCCCCCGGTCCACTTGAGGCTGCTGCTGTGTCCCCCTTGGTTGACCTTGTCCCTCTTCTTCCAGGTGAGGACGTGTGGTCCTACGCCAAGACGCTGCCACACCTGTTCCAGAGGGGCGGAGTCTTCTACAACATCGTGATGAAGGACATGGGTGGGTTCGTGTGTGTGTGTCGGTCACGTGTGTCGGTCAGGAGCTGCAGGGGTGAGACACAGTCCCATTCTGGTGTGTTTCAGGTCTGATGGACGGGAAACACTGCACCTTACCGCACCTGAGCGGGAAAACCTTCGTCTACAACGCGGCGGACGAGCGCCTGGAGCTGTGCGTGGACGCCGCCGGGCACTTCCAGATCGGCCCTGACGTGGAGGAGCGCGTGAAGGGGGCGCTGGTGCAGGTTGGCGCCAGGGGCAGCAGAGAGGGAAGCCCCGCCCACAGCGTCCTGCGGCTGGGCAGCGGCGGCGTCGTCCGTAAGAAGGAGCAGAATGTGGCGGCGTTCCAAGGTAAAGGCCACTCCCTGGGCAGCGCCGGCGGCTCCTCCCCTCCTGAGCACCGGCCTATCACGCGCCAGCACAGCAGCGGCACGGACCTCAGCGCCAGCGTCTCCAGGGGGCCCCCCGACCTGTCCCAGATCCCCGAGGACACCACGCGGGAGCTGGTGCGCATGGCGCCGGGATTTGTCACCACCAAGGACGGCCGCGGCGTCGACCCCGGCGTGATGGAGCAGCAGCGGCGGAAGCTGCAGGAGATGGTGTCGTCCATCCAGGCCTCCATGGAGCGCCACCTGAAGGAGCAGATGGGCGGCGGCAAGAGCGGCGGGGAGGCCGCGGCCGGGGAGCCTGGGAAGGCGGAGCTAAAGACGGAAGAACTGGAGGAGATGGAGAGCCAGCCCGCTGAGCAGAGCGGCGCGGCGGAGCCCATGGATCACTCCTGATGGGAGCTGAGGCCCCGCCCCGCCCCGCCCCTCCCCGCCACGCCACGCCACCGTCCTGCTCCCCGCCTGCTCCCTGGGCTCCTGCTGGTCTCACAGGGACGGGATCCGGCGCCAGAAGGCCCAGAACCGCCCGAGAACAACACTAACGACAGCAACGCCTTTTTTATTCCCGACAGACACTTTTCTTTGGGAGGCGCCGCTGCGGTTCGTCCAGCAGGGGGCAGCGCTGCTCTGGTTTTAGTTGGAACTGTCCCGCTGTGGTTCTCGGCCCCAAGTCGCTGTGCAAAATCTCTTTTAACATCTAACATCTTGCTTTTAATGAGAATCCAGGTTTTTACCCTGGAATGCGTTTGGAGTTGGATTTTATTTTGTGGATCAGGTCTGACGAGATGATGAAGTTCTGCGTTTATATTTAATTTCAAAAGTTCTGGTATTAAAACCCACAACAAATAGAAGAATCTTCCACTATTGGGCCGGCTTAGCCTAAAGCTATGCTTCTTTATGCTAAGCTAAGCTATCTAAACGACTCCACATCTCAATGCTGCCAGTTAAAAATGTAGATTTGCTGCCACTTTATAGGTTTTATTCCCATTAAACTTTATCGCTTTTTCACCAGTCTTTACAAATGCCACCGCAGCCATTCAACAGGCCATCCAGGGAAGAAGATGCATGCTAATGTTAGCTTGGCATACGTCTTTGTTGCATCAGAACGAGGCCGCTGCTGTGACGGACTTGAAGGGTGACCACTAACGATGCCCTAATCAGCTGTAAATTCTTGTAGCATATTTGAAACGTGTACATAAACGTGTCCGGATTGTTTTCTGCTTTGACATCCTGTTCTTTTGTTACCTTCTCGTCAGTTTGCTAAAACAGTGATGCAGCTGTGACGTTGCTGTTCGCATGTGTGGATTTTCAACCCAGAATAAAATCACTTCTGTCACCTTCCTCTCTCCTCTCAATGTCTCTGAAATACCATCGCTGCTGTTAGCAGTGTAGCTGTTAGCAGTGTAGCTGTTAGCAGTGTAGCGGCTAGCTGGCTGCTACCTGTTTAGAATATGAATATAAACCTTTAGATGTGCAAAGGTTTCTGAAACATGAACAGAAATCATCACAACACCTGAAACCACAGCAAAGGTTCTTCTGCTGGAGAACCTTTGATTATATTTCCTGAACTGGATCAGCACTGAGACCTGGGAGACGCCCGCTGTCACCGTCCTGACAGACGCAGCGTGTGTGAGGGGCACGTGCACGTGCACGTGCACGCAGGACGTCGACGGCAGGAACCAGCACGCAGATCTGATGCTGCACGTGAGTCACTGAAGAACACGTGATTTAGTCTTCAAATGTTCCCAAATCCAGTTCATGACTGGTGGCTCGGGTGTGTGTGTGTGTGTGTGTGTGAGTGGGGGGGGGGGGGTCTGGGTAAATTTAGCCAACACAGGTCAGCTGTTCAGTCGGCTGTTTAACGTTTGTTATTCTGGTTAAGCCGGATCAACGTCCCAGTAGGAAACGACCAACAATTAAAAACTAGCTTAGCTAGCTTCTCTGTTCTATATCCATATGTTCTATGACAGTGGTGCTACGCTGGCTACGTTGCTACGCTGGCTACGGTGCTACGCTGGCTACGGTGCTACGCTGGCTACGGTGCTACGCTGGCTACGGTGCTATGCTGGCTACGGTGCTACGCTAACGTCTGGTTCTCCAGGATGCTGCAGCTGTGTAAAGTCACCGGGTCCCTGCTCATCGGGAACGCCCGCTCAGCCTGCAGCGACCAGCTGGTTGAGCAGGAGGGGGTGACGCTCTGCATCAACGTGTCCCGGCAACAGCCGTTCCCCGCCAACCACGCCGTCCAGAGGCTGCAGATCCCGGTCTACGATGACCCCAACGAAGACCTTTACAGCCACTTTGACGGCTGCGCCGACGCCATCCAGGAGGAGGCGGAGCGTGGAGGTCACGCCCTCGTTTACTGCAAGAACGGGCGCAGCCGCTCGGCGACCATCTGCATCGCCTACCTGCTGAAACATCACAGGCTGACCCTGACCCAAGCCCTCCAGGTGGGCCACAGCACGCCCTTTACGTTACCCTGACTCTGTGGTTCTGGGGGCGGGGTTACAGTTGTATGGCCCCGCCCACTTTAGGGCTGAACACACGTGTTCTGTTTGGGTTCCAGACAGTGAAGGCGGCTCGTCATGTGATCGACCCAAACCCGGGTTTCCTGGCCCAGCTGAAGCGGTATGAACAGGAGCTGAACCAGTGCTGAGGGGGACCTGGACCAGCGGGGACCAGTGGGGCGGACCTCCAGGCTCTTGACCCTGAAGGTCCTCCATGGAACTGGAACTGTGGGCAGAACTCATCCCAGGTCCGGGTTTGTGAATCACCTTTGTAGAAACAACAGTCGTGACCAACAAAAAGCCCTTTTCCCTGAGGTCACCGGTACCCTACCTGGTGGACACCAGGTAGGGGACCGGTGCTGCTGGGACAGTAATCCACCACCAGATCCTGCCAGATCTTTCATCATGGAGTGTTTAAGCAATAAAGGTGACGGTAGCCGTAGAAACAGAACCAGTTTTATTGTTTTGAACACGTTACATCAGTGTTTTACTGACTCTGGATCAGCCGGTTCAGGGGCGCTGGCGTTCTACTGGACTGGTGTCCCAGTCTTCCCGGACTTTGTTGATCCAGTCTATGTAGTTGGACACTTTGGTGTAGATGCCCAACTTCTCCACGTTGCCACAGCCCTCGCCCCAGGACACCAGGCCAACCAGGAACCAGGTGTCTCTGTAGAGCGTGACCATGGGTCCGCCGCTGTCCCCCTCGCAGGCGTCCATTTTCTGGCCAACGATCCCAGCACAAAGCATGTTGCTGGTGATGTTGTAGTACATCTGCCCCCTGCAGGTGTCGGTGTCCACCAGCGGGACTTTAATGACGTTGAGGGCGGAGCTGAACCTGGAGCTCTCCAGGTTCTCTTTGCCCCAGCCGCTCACCACGGTCATGGTGCCGTTCTTGTTCAGCACCCGCTGGGCCAGGTGGCGCCCGGGCAGACAGACGGGGACGATGTAGTCCGAGAGGGGGGCGGGGGTCTCCAGACGCAGCAGGCTGATGTCATTGTCAACTGACCTGCGGTTGTATTTTGGGTGTTTAAAGGTCTTGGTGACCTTCAAGGTGACCTCGGTTCCTTCAGCTCGGAGGCGCTCATAGTCCCCTGGCAGCAGAGATCACAGGGTTCCATCAGGACACAGGTGAGCGACACTGGCAGCTACAGGAGCACGACAAGCATCGGCCAACAGAAGCCGTGTGGACGCTCACCGAGCCGCACTCTGAAGGTCAGGCTGTCCTCCAGGCAGTGGGCGGCGGTCAGGACCCAGCTCTCGTCGATGAGGACGCCTCCGCAGTGGAACTTCCCGACGGCGTTCAGCACCAGCACCTGCACACACGAGCACACGGCGAGGAGCGCGGTCAGCCCGGACACCCGTCTGTAACTCAGCGCCACCGCCAGGGGCCGCGCTGGGGGGGCCACCTTCTCCAGGTGGAGGTGTTGCTACCTGCCAGGGGCTCTCTCCTTTCTTCCCCACCTCTCCACCCACCATCCAGGGCAGCAGACCATCGATGGATTTAGTGTACGACGAGCGTCCAATCAGCAGCTGACCACAGGAGGAGGGACCTGAGGCAGGTAAGTCCTGTCAGTACCACCATCAGAACCTCTACCAGCAGCAACCAGAACACCTTAGCAACCATCGCCCTCCCGTTGGGGGGGTGGCACCTTAGTCCATTGTGGACCTGCCTCCAGCCCCAGTGCAGACAACACACGGCAACAGGGGAAGGTTCCACCTTCAGAGCACTGCCGAGGTACTCTTGAGCAAGGTTCCGAACCCACGAAATGCCACGAACGGGCGACTCACCCAGGGGTGGACCTGCCTTCGCCCGCACGCACGTGACCCGTGAGAGGAACAAGGCGATGAAGAAGACGAGAGAAGACCTGATTGGTTAGGTCCAATGTCTCACCTTTGGGACGACATGTCCTGGAGTCGTCCTGCAGGTTGTAGCCGTTGACACAGCCGCAGCGCCTCGTCAGGCCGTCGGCGCCGTCGGTGCACTCGTGGTCACAGTTTCCGTTATCCAGCGAGCAGTTAGTGGCCGTCAGAGCTGGAGACCACAGCAGCACAATCAACAGCGCACATTTGTAGCCTGACCGGCGAGGGGCCGGCGAGGACCCGGCGAGGCCCCGGCCTGACCGGCAAACGTCCGTATTCATCCATGAAGCGAGTCCAGGCTGGTTCAGATCTCCTGAAGAACAAACTGGACTTACGCTGGTCGCAGTATCTGCCCTCGTATCCATGGTTACAGCTACAGGCATAGGCTTGGTACTTATCCACGCAAGTTCCGTTGACACACATGTTGTTGTCACACTGGTTCCCATCTGGAAGCAGCTCATGATTACCCAGAATGCTCGGCAGGTGCAGATTAGGGAGAGAGCGGCGGTGCTCACCTGTGTACACCGTCCAGAACTCCAGCTGTAACCACAGAACAGACACAGGTGAAGAACAGGAGGCCACAGGTGAGACAGGCGTTTACCGCCACTCTTACTGTAGCTTCTCTGGTCTGGAAAATCTCTCGAGCTTCTTCAAAGTCACAATTCTCCTCCACACATTCCCGCTCCATCGACGGCGGTTTCAGCTCCTCCAGGAAGGAGTTGGCCCGGCGGGAGCGGAGCAGCATGTGGGCGTCGGGGGCGTTCGAGAACACTGGAACACACGGTCACAAGCGTCCGTCAACCTCAGCCACGGCCTCACGCCGCCAGAGCAAACCTCCGAGCACACGCCCACCTGACAGCCCCAGCACTGACGCCGACCACCACACGGCCACAGACGCACAGAGGACAGGGCGGAGCATGACCTCTGCCGGACCTGCAGCCAATGAGAAGCCAGCAGGTCTGAGCCAATCAGGTCACGTCCTGTTATTGATGAAGGTGGACGTTGACCTGACTCACCAAGACCAGAGAAGAAGAAGAAGGAGGAGGCCAGGGAAAACTCTGGAAATACACACCTAAATCTGTGGACACACACAGACACACACACACACAAACACACAAACACACAGACACACACACAGACACACACACACACAGAAACACACAAACACACACGCACACACACACACACACTCACACAGACACACACACAAACACACACACACACACACACACAGACACACACACAAACACACAAACCACACGCGCACACACACACACACACACCCAGACACTCACACACACACACACACACACACACACACTCACACACACACACACACACACGCACACACACACACACACACACTCACACACACACACACACACACACACACACACACACAGATGAGCACCTTCACACAACAGAAGCATCAGAGCAGCACCACTGAGTCGTTACTCACCAGCCGATCGTCAGCAGAGTCTGACTGTTAATGACTGACAGGCCTGTTTACAGTCCACAGTCTGACCCCCGGGGGAGGGTAACAGGGGGGGTAACGGGGGGGTAACAGGAAGGGAGGTGGTATCAGAGGGGGGAGGGTAACAGGAGGGGAGGGGGGTATCAGAGGGGAGGGTAACAGGGGAGGGTAACGGGGGGGGGTAACAGGAGGGAGGGGGGTAACAGGGGGGGTAACGGGGGGGTAACAGGAGGGGGGTATCAGGAGGGGGGTAACAGGAGGGGAGGGGGTATCAGGAGGGAGGGGGTAACAGGAGGGGAGGGGGTATCAGAGGGGAGGGTATCAGAAGGGGAGGGGGTAACGGGGGGGGTAACAGGAGGGGGGTATAAGGAGGGGGGGTAACAGGAGGGGGGTATCAGGAGGGGAGGGGGTAACAGGAGGGGAGGGGGGTATCAGAGGGGAGGGTAACAGGAGGGGAGGGGGGGTATCAGAAGGGGAGGGGGTAACAGGGGGGAGGGTAACAGGAGGGGAGGGGGGTATCAGAGGGGAGGGTAACAGGAGGGGAGGGGGTAACAGTGGGGAGGGTAACAGGAGGGGAGGGGGTATCAGAGGGGAGGGGGGCTAGAGCGGACACTGCAGTGCAATGATCTGCTGTTGCTGCAGATTTGCCCCCACTGTGGAAACCAGGGCAGTTCTCGGGGTTAGTCTCTTCATGGACTCTTCACCTTTTGTGTCTGGGCAGAGTTTCCTCCTCTGGTTACTTTTGTCTTCAGTGATGCGATAAACCGGGACAAAAGAGGTCGTCTCTGGTTCCAGGGTCGGGGGGGGATCAGGTGATCAAAGATGGTGGCCACACCCAAACACCCCGACTGCTGTTGCTATGACAACAGCCTCAACATGAAGAGGGTGGGTGCTGACTGATAAGTGTCTCCTTTCTCCGTGAACTGGTTTCCAGTGAAGGAGGTCAGGTCTTCTTCTGCAGGACAATGAGGACGAGCGCCGGCCTTTGTCCAACCCTGCCTGATAAATGCTGCTGGTGTCCAGACGTCCCACACGTCTGTGGACACCCGTCTGGGCCGGAATGGTGAGTTGACGCGTCTTTTTATGTCCATAACGTAGTCGTGCATCTGGGCCATGTCCAGGTCTGAAAACCAGCTGAATACAAGACAAATTCTTGCAACTACGACTTTGAGGACGTGATTATTAATGAGAGTTGAACTTTTGCTGACGAGTCTAAACAGAATCTTTGACTGTCCTCTGTCCTCTGTCCTCTGCCCTCTGTCCTCTGTCCTCTGCCCTCTGCCCTCTGCCCTCTGCCCTCTGTCCTCTGCCCTCTGCCCTCTGCCCTCTGCCCTCTGCCCTCTGTCCCTGCCTCTGCCTCTGCCCTCCGTCCTCTGGGCCCTCTGTCCTCTGTCCTCTGTCCATCTGGTCCTCTGCCTCGGCCCTCTGCCTCTGCCCTCTGTCCTCTGGCCCTCTGCCCTCTGTCCTCGGTCCTTCTTGTCCTCTGCCCCTCTTGCCCTCTGTCCTCTGTCCTCTGCCTCTGTCTTCTGTCCTCTGCCCTCTGCCCTCTGCCTTCTGCCCTCTGCCCTCTGTCCTCTGCCCTCTGTCTTCTGTCCTCTGTCCTCTGCCCTCTGCCTTCTGTCCTCTGCCCTCTGCCCTCTGCCTTCTGCCCTCTGCCCTCTGCCCTCTGCCCTCTGTCTTCTGTCCTCTGCCCTCTGTCCTCTGCCCTCTGCCCTCTGCCCTCTGCCCTCTGTCCTCTGCCCTCTGCCCTCTGCCCTCTGTCCTCTGCCCTCTGCCCTCTGCCCTCTGTCTTCTGCCCTCTGCCCTCTGTCCTCTGTCCTCTGTCCTCTGCCCTCTGCCCTCTGTCCTCTGTCCTCTGCCCTCTGCCCTCTGTCCTCTGCCCTCTGCCCCTCTGTCCTCTGTCCCTCTGTCCTCTGCCCTCTGTCTTCTGCCCTCTGCCCTCTGCCCTCTGCCCTCTGCCCTCTGCCCTCTGTCCTCTGCCCTCTGCCCTCTGTCCTCTGTCCTCTGTCCTCTGCCCTCTGCCCTCTGTCTTCTGCCCTCTGTCTTCTGCCCTCTGCCCTCTGCCCTCTGCCCTCTGCCCTCTGTCCTCTGCCCTCTGTCCTCTGTCCTCTGCCCTCTGCCCTCTGTCCTCTGTCCTCTGTCCTCTGTCCTCTGCCCTCTGCCCTCTGTCTTCTGCCCTCTGTCTTCTGCCCTCTGTCTTCTGCCCTCTGCCCTCTGCCCTCTGCCCTCTGCCCTCTGTCCCCTGTCCTCTGTCCTCTGGACTCCCACCATCCTCCCCTCCCTTGTCCAGATGTTGTCCAGCCTGCTGGGCGTCCTCTTCCTTACGTCCCCAAGCTTAGCTATGATCCCATCTTATGCTAGTCGAATGGACTCCAGCCAGGAAGACCGAACCAGTCCGGACCCCAACACCCACTGGGCCGTGGCAGGTGACGGGGGGGTGCCAGCTCCCCACGCCGGACCCCTAGCGACGCCTCCGCTGGGCAAACGTGGGCTGGACAGCACCACGTTTGAGGCCTCCAGTGCAGAAGTTCTTCCCATTCCTGATCCAACGATCTGTGACTGGCTGCTGAACGCACCGGTTCCCGTTCCAATTGACCAGATCCCCGTTTTCTGCCTCTGCTCACACTGTGAGGGCAGCATGGGGCCCAAAGGAGAGCGTGGGGACCGCGGCCCCCCAGGTATCACTTCTGAGGGCAGCCAGCCCCTTACAGCATTGATTCTTTGAAGCGACAGGAAAACTGATGTGACTCTAAAACAGGTGCTGCAGGAAGTCCTGGAGGAAGAGGAATGACAGGGTTCAGAGGTCATCCAGGATTCGGGGGCCCTCAAGGGGTCAAAGGTGAATTATTCCACTTCACTTTTACTGACAACAACGTGGGAGTGGGCTCCATGGTCCTGGGCTCTGTGTGAGTGGGCACTGTGGGAGTGGGCACCATGGTCCTGGGCACCATGGTCCTGGGCTCTGTGGGAGTGGGCACCATGGGAGTCCTCATTCAGATCATCTCCTCTTCTTTTGTTTGTGCTCATCTTCACTTTGCAGGTCAGAAGGGAGAACTGGGGGAACAGGGGCAGACTGGATCTTCTGGGTTTCCTGGGATGAAGGGTGCACGCGGATTCAAAGGTGCGTTGGCCTCAGTAGGTCACATTTGCACTTGTGTTCCAGCCTAAAGTCGTTGTTCCTGAATGCTCCTGAATGGTTCCTGAATGGCTCCTGAATGCTCCTGAATGCTCCTGAATGGCTCCTGAATGTGCCCCTCTTGATCAGCAGTGTTCATGACTGGCTGGAGTTCTGAGAACCTGCACTCATGTTGATCTTCTGTATTCTCAGGTGACAAAGGTGACGGAGGACTGATAGGACCTGCAGGTCCACTGGGTCCCCAAGGAGAGGCAGGGGAATGTCCTGCCTCCTGTGGAGGGGCCCTGGGACCACCCGGTCCACAAGGTGTGTCTGGACTAACTGGAGCCCGTGGCTTACCTGGAGTCCAAGGTCTGATTGGATCCAAAGGTCTGAAGGGTGAAAGAGGTGATGAGGGAAAACCAGGCATTCCTGGTCTGAACGGGCAGAAGGGGAGTCAGGGAGAACAGGGGGGGTGTGAGTGCACGGACGGGGAGGACGGCGCTGATGGCGCAGTGGGAGAAAAAGGAGCCAAAGGAGAGGACGGTAACCCTGGTGACCAGGGTCTTGATGGAAGCAGGGGGCAGAAGGGGGTGAAGGGTGAGCCGGGTGTGGGCGGGCTGCCTGGGCCTTGCTCCACTGTTTTCCAGTCTGCATTCTCTGCCTGTCTTAACCAGTCGTTTCCAGCTCAAAACCTTCCCGTTCCGTTCCCACGTGTCCTCACCAACCGGCAGGGCCACTTTGACCGGGTCAGAGGGGTCTACACGGCCCCCGTCAACGGCTCCTACGTCTTCAGCTTCCACCTGGCGGTTGCCGGTCGGGTTCTGAAAGTCGGCCTCTTCCACAACTTCTCCCCCTCGGTCAGGGTGACGGAAGGGGCCGACCAGTCAACCGCCAGCCACAGTGTCGCCCTCCACCTCACCCAGGGGGACCGAGTGTGGCTGCAGGTCAAAGATGCCACCACCAACGGCATGTACACGGACGGGGAGCGCTCCAGCACCTTCTCAGGGTATCTCCTGCACCCGGACTCCTGCGGAACGCCCAGAGGAAAATCCTTCATCCCAACCATGAAAGAGCTGCAGGAAGAATACAGCTGGGAGGGGCCAAGCGGGACCGCCGCCCCATCGCCATAGAGACCAGCAGCGTGTAGAACTGTACACTCCTTAAACCTTTCTAAACACAGCGTCATTAGTGGTGTGTGTGTGTGTGTGTATAGGTGTGTGTGTGTGTGTATAGGTGTGTGTGTGATGTGTGTGTGTGTGTGTATAGGTGTGTGTGTGATGTGTGTGTGTGTGTATAGGTGTGTGTGTGATGTGTGTGTGTATAGGTGTGTGTGTGTACATACAAGTGCAAAAATGAGATTAATTGTCTCAATGTGTGAATAGAGGTTTGGTCGTCATGGCGACAGCACAATAATCTCACACAAACTGTCCATTCAAACTTTGTGATTTAATGTTAATAATAGCAACAATGCTAATGGTACTAACAATAAAGGACGTGCACGCTCACTACGTTAGTGATCTGGTTGTTGGTGATGAAACAGACGTTCATCTACAGAAGCGATGCAAACATGAACAGCTGGACGCTCTTCACGACCTCCAGCTGAGCGAGCGGACGCGGTGGGAGGGCGGGGTCAGCTGTGCCTGGGGGAGGGGCCTATGAACAGCTCTAACCCTAACAGAACCAAGTCATTTCTCTTTGGGCATCATGTCATCAGCGCCTGACACGTTTCCCTCCTCCTCGTCATCCATCATGCCCTTCAGGTAGGAACGTTTGAACTCCTGGAACTCCATCTCCTCCTCCATCTCACTGTCAGCACAGGGCAGCAGCGTCACACACACAAGTACACACACCTCCATCAAACATGAACACATGAACACAACACGGAGGTCTCTGAAGTAATATTGATCACTTCCAGCTGATCTCAGGTCTGTTTACCAGCGAGTTACATTCAGATTCCCATCAGTTTAACCAGCAACAAGCTCCACAGAACAAATGTCAGTGTAATAAAATACAGCATTCATTCATTCATTCATTCATTCATTCATTCTTTTTCATCTTCTTACCTCTCTCTCACTGAAAGCAGAAAACAAAAGCAGAAAAAACTGCTTAAAATGATGTTAAGCAAATAAAAAACACACCGAAGTCTCTTTTACTCATTCCCAGTAAGTCCATGAAAAAAGACAGGAAGTACGTGACGACAGACAGGAAGTGATGCGATGTGAGGCTCTCACCTGAATCGGGCTTAGGATGCATCAGTTTGAAAGGAACTTCCAGACCAACTTCACTGTAACACAAACATCAACACAAAGCTGAATGCAGTGAATAAAAATGAAAAAGGATGGATTATTGAAGCTCCACCCACCTTGATCCCATCATCCTTTGAGATGTCCAATGACAGACAAGAAAAAAAAAAATTTTTAAGGAAGTGTATTTGTCTTTAAAACCACTGCTAGCTTTGCTAACTCGCAGATTTCCCCTCTCATACAGTAATATTAAAAATGATTATACGTGTAAACGTCACAGTTGTGACTATTGAACTCATTATTAGCTTTTCAGGTGTCTTCCTCTTTAGAAACTTGAACACATTAAAATCATTAAAAGCGGATGCTAACCCTCCGATGACGAGCTTGACCATGACGCGGTACGAGACCATAATTCCCATCACTTCCTTCAGAACTCCTTCTTTGATCCTGAAACAGAAGGCGTGCGGCTGAAACTGTGGCTCTCGTATTTCAGAAGGTCTGCGTTTTCCTCACATGCTTGAAGACGCCAGATTTGTGTCCTCGTGCTTCAGCTTGCCATCCAGAGCAATGCCACGCCTCTCTCTGTTGTTGGCCAGCAGAGGCAGCAGAGAGTAGACCTTCTGCAGGGTTGCTCCTGGAGACACTGAGTCCCTGAGGTGTGGACGAGCAAACGCGTCAGCTACATGTTCGCCAACATTGATACACCATCTCTAGCACAGATGCTAAACCCTCAGCTACAGATTCATCTGTCAGTGGTGTTACTGGGGTTGGACAGTGTGTCCCAGCAGATGTCTGCAGAAGAAGACGCACCCGGTTTCCTCGATGGCGACACATTTGACGTAGCTATCGTTAGAATACAGGACCACGTTGGCCACCTGTTCCACTGAGGACGACAGGAGACACCAGTTTACCAGCAGGCAGGAAGTCACCTCCCCGGAATTTCAAACAGGAAGTTACCTGAGACAATAATGTTCTTGACATTCTTGCTGGAGTTGTTGGAGACATTGACGTAAACCTTGATGGGCTCACCGTGGTAATAGACCTGGAAGCAAAATGGTCAGGTGACTCCCGGTAAACTGGGAGGAAAAATTACTCTGCTACAACTTTATCGTTTGACATCTGACACAGGTGACTCACACCTGCCACAGGTGACTCACACCTGCCACAGGTGACTCACACCTGCCACAGGTGACTCACACCTGTCACAGGTGACTCACATCTGTCACAGGTGACTCACATCTGTCACAGGTGACTCACACCTGTGACAGGTGACTCCCACCTGTGTTCTTGTGGCAGATGTTTACAGAACACATCAGTTTCTTGATTGCCGTGACCTCTGACCTCTTTGTCCAGGCTGGTCTGCACATGCAGCGGTTTATCCGACATCACGAAGTCCCGGGTGGTTTCAACAGAGGGCGCCACTCCGTCCGTGTCGGGGGCGAACTGGACCTTCCTGATCATCAGCTTCACTGAGCTCCTGCACATTCCAATGCAACTTTATTTACACAGCAGCAGGGACACCGGGGACAGGACCCCTGCTGTGGGGTAAACATCGAATCTGAGCAAAAGTGAGTCTCTATTTTTTCGTTTTGCTCTTTGATCTCACCGTTTGCGAACTTTAGCGTCTTGGCTCTCGGCGCTGAACGCTTTGATCTCAAACTCAACGGCACATTGCTGCGGACAGGAGAAAGAGAGGAGGAGGAGAAGTGTCACCACCAGCCAGGTTCACATTTCATGGAACTCTTCTTCTGGTTTTTACCTTGCCGACATCCTGAGGTGCTGGCTGGAGAGCCACTGAGCAAGGCAGGTTGTCAGGAAACTGAGGAGCAAAGAGAAGGTCCATCAGGTGAATCAAGTCGATTCCCGAGTGAAGGTGCTTTTACCATCAGTCAGTCAGGGACCAGAGCTGGATCAGGTCCAGTCTGAGTCACTGAAGAACCAGTTTGAGACCTTAACCACTTGATGGAGGACGTAATTCCGTGTGATGCAGAGATTTGAAGGGAACAAACCTCTCACTCGGGCCGTTTTACCCTGGCTGACCAATCACGGCTCACCTCAAAGAAGAACGGGTAGGCGTGGTCGCCCAGCTTGCGAAGCAGCTTGGCCTGGACCTTGGTGTGGGTGGCCTTGTCGCGGTCCTGCAGAGGTGGGTACACCTGTCTGGTGGACAGGTACAGCTCTCTGTGGAAGGCAATGCCCATCACGTCCATGTCGTCTCTGCCGTACCGGAAGGTGCAGGACAGGGTGACGAAGACTGTGGAGGAAGATGCACCACACACCTCAACACTCAGATCCTGACCTATTCTAGACGCGTCTGCAGCGAGGATGATCCCAGGTGACCTCCACGGCTTCATTCAGCAACAATCCAGAACATAAGGAGTCTGGAGCTGATGAAGAGCTACCAACACCTGTGGAGGCCTGGACCAGGGGTGGGGGAGGGGGGTACCTTTTCTTCCCTGGAGAGCCTCAGGATCAATGATGATGACGCCATCTGTTGGGGAACATTAGTGGAAGCACATGACCGTCCGCAGCAGCAGGAGACATTTGGCCTGGAATGAAGAAGCTGTC